>NW_007231952.1:0-180813 GCF_000164805.1 Carlito syrichta
AGTTTCAATGATAAAATCATAAGTCAAAATAAGCAATCAGACTAGAGTCACTTCTGTGATTTCCGATTCCAGCCTCTCCCTTTTGTTTTTCGTTGCAGCATAGGGGTGGGGCTTTGTCTCTTGTTTTGTGCTGTTGCCTTAGGAACTGAGGTAAAGTTTCTTGATAGGTGGGCGGGGCAGTGGAAGTCTCTGCCTTGAGAATAGCAAGGTAGTTTACCCAGATCTGTTTTTCTCCACTTGTCTGGGTCCCCCGTCTTGGGGTCTCGCACTGAGTGCCTCAGCCTGGGTGGGCCCGGAGTTCCAGAGCTCCAAAGCTCCAAAGGGCAGGCAGTGGGCGGCGAGAGTGGCTCTGGGCCCCCCACAGCGTACTTCAGCCAGGAATGGGACCGGTGTCTCTGAGGGGCGGGCGCCCAGAGCCTCCCTGTGTGACCAGCGGTGCCTTGTGCTGGGCTGGAGACAATGCAGCCGGGGAGAGAGCTGGAGGGAGCAGGGACCCAAAACTTCCCCGCACGCTGCAATATCTGGCCTTAGGAAATGAGGTAAAGTTTGTTGCTAGGTGGGTGGGGCACTGGAAGTCTCTGCCTGGAGAATGGCAAAGCAGTTTAAGCAGATCTGTTTTTCTCCGCTTGTCTGGGTCCTCCGGCTTGGGGTCTCATGCTTAGTGCCTCAGCCAAGGTGGTCACGGAGTTCCAGAGCTCCAAAGTTCCAAAGGGCAGACTGTAAGTGGCGAGAGTGGTGCTGGGACCCTACAGAGTACTTCAGCCAGGATTGGGACCGGTGTCTCTGAGGGGCGGGTGCCCAGAGCCTTCCTGTGTGACCGGCAGCTTGGTGCCAGGTGCCCAGGCTGGAGACAATACAGCCGGGGAGGTATCTGGAGAGGGCTGGGACCGGAGACTTCCACACACGAGTAGAATGGCAGCAGTGGTGGGGGGGCGCAATATCTGGCCTTGCGTGGGACTGAAGTTCCTGGGTCTGACCCCAGCATGGTTGGTGGTGGGCTGGGGGATGGGGGTAGAGAAGTATAGCCTTTTTGGGAAATCACGTTCAGAGAATCTCACCAGTTCACCTATGTCGTCGCCATCTTGCCCTGTCTCTCAAATTTCTTGAATTTCATTCAATTACGCTCCGTTCCATTCCATTGCTCTCCATTCAGTTCTATTTTATTCTGTTCCATTCCATGCCATTCTTCTCCATTCCATTCCATTCCGTTCCATTCCTCTCTATTACATTATATTACATTCCTCTCCATTCAAAACCATTCCATACCTTTCCTCTCTATTCTATTCCATTCCATTTTTCTCCATTACATTAAATTCCTTTCCATTAAATTACATTACTCTCCATTCCATTTCATTCCATTCCTCTCTACTAAATTTCATTTTATTTCATTCCATTCCATTCCATTGCTCTCCATAACATTCAATTCCATTCTGTTCCATTCCTCACCATTCCATTCCACTCCTTTCCATTCCATTCGTTTCCATTCCTCTCTGTTCTATTCGAATCCATTCCCTTCCATTCCTCACTATTCCATTCCAATCCATTCCATTTCATTCCACTCCTCTCCATTCCATTCCTCTCGATTCCATTCCATTCCATTCCATTTTCTCCATTCCATTCCATTCAGTTTTTTCCATTTCATTCCATTCCATTTCTTTCCATTCCATTCCATCTTTTCCATTCAATTCCATTCTTCTCCATTTCATTCCATTCCATTCCATTCCATTTCTCTCCATTCCATTTCATTTGTCTCCATGCAATTCCTAACCATTCCATTCCTTTCCAATCCATTGCTCTCCATTAAATTCAGCTCCTTTCCATTTCATTCCATTCCCCTTCTTTCCATTCCATTCGTCTTGATTATATTTCATTTAATTATTCTCTATTTCATTCCATTCCATTCCTCACCCTTCCATTCCATTCCATTCCTCTCGATTCTATCCCATTTCATTCCTCTCGATTCCATTCCATTCAATTCCTCAGCTTTCCATTCCACTCAATTCCATTCCATGTCATTCCATACCTCCCCATTCCATTCCATTGCATTCCACTCAATTCCATTCCATTCAATTCCTCAGCTTTCCATTCCACTCAATTCCATTCCATGCCATTCCATTCCTTCCCATTCCATTCCATTCCTTTCAAATGCATTCCATTCATTTCCTCTCCATTCCATGCCATTCCATTACTATCCATTCCATTCCACACACTTCAATTCCATTCCATTCCACTAAAATTCATTCTTCTCCATTCCACTCCAATCCATTCCATTCCATTCTATCCCAATCTTCTCCATTGCATTCAATTGCATTGCTTTCCTTTCCATTGCATTCCATTCCTCTCCATTCCATTCCATGCCTCTCTTCCGAATTCCTTTTTATTCCATTCAATTCCTCTCTATTCCATTCCATTCCTCTTAATTCAATTCCAATGCATTCCACTCCATTCCATGCCATTCTATTCCTGAACATTCCATTACACTCATTTCCACTCTTTTCCATTCCTCTTTATTCAATTCCATTCCACTATTTCTATTCCATTCCATTGCACACACTACCATTCCATTCCATTCAAATCCATTCCTCTCCATTCCCCTGCAATCCATTCCATTCCATTCAATTCCATTCCATACCATTCCTCTCCATTCCATTCTATTCCACTCTTCCCAGTGCCGTTTCATACCATTCTTCTCCATTCCATTCCATTCCACTATTCTCCTTTGCATTAAATTTCTTTCCCTTCTGTTCCATTACTTCCATTCCTTTCCATTCTTCTCTACTGAATTCCATTATATTCCATCCATTCCTTTCATTCCACTCCATTCCATTTCATTTCATTCCATTAGATTCCATTCCAATCACTTTCTCTCCATTCCACTCCCTGCTATTCCATTCCTTTGCGTTGCATTCCTCTCCTTTCAATACCATTCCATTCCATTCTTTTCCATTTCTCACCATTCCATTCCATTCCTCACCGTTCCATTCCATTCCAATCCAATCCATTCCACTTCTCCCAATTCCATTCCATTCCACTCACTTCCTTTCCATTCCATTCCATTCCATTCACATCAATACCTCTCCATTCCACTCCATTCCATTCCATATCTTTCGTTTCCTCTCCATTTCTCTCTATTCCATTCCATTCCTCTCCATTCCATTCCATTCCTCTCCATTCGATACCATTCCATACCATTCCTTTCCTTTCGTTCCATTCCATTCTTCTCCATTCCGTTAAATTCTTTTTCATTACATTCCATTATTCTCCATTGAATTCCATATCTTTCTACTCAATTCCATTTCATTTCATTCCATTCCCTTCCATTCATCTTCATTCCATTCAATTCCTTTCCAATCTATTCGTCACCATTCCATTCAACTCCATTTCTCACCATTCCATTCCACTCCATTCCATTCCTTTCCTCTCCATTCCTTCCAATTCCATATGGTTCCATTCGTCACCATACCATTCCAATCAATTCCAATCCTTTCCAGTACATTCCTCTCGATTCCATTCCATTCCTTTCCAGTCCTCTCCATTTCATTCCATGCCATTCCATTCCATTCCATTTTAACCAGATCATTTCTCTGAATTCAGTTTCATTCCTCTCCATTCCATTCCATTCCACTCACTTCCATTTCATTCCATACTATTCCACTCACTTCCAATACATTCCATCCCTTTCCACTCAAATCCATTCTTCTCCTTTGCATTCCATTCCATTCATTCCAATGATTCCATTCCATTACTCTCAATTCCATTCCATTCCTTTCCATTCCATTCCATTCCATTCCTCACCATTCAATTCCATTAAATACCCTTCCTCTCCATTCTATTCCATTTTGGCATTCCATTGCTCCCCATCAATTCTATTCCTCTCTATTCAATTCTATTTTAGTCTATTCTATTCCATTCCCTATTTCTCCATTCCATTCCATTCCATTCTATTCCTCACAATTAAATTCCACAACATTCCCTTCCCGTCTATTCCATTCCTTTTCATTCATTCCTCTCCATTCCATTTCATTCCATTCCCTTCCATTCCTCGCCATTCAATTCCAATCCATTGCATTTCATTCCATTTCTTTCCTATCGATGCCATTCCATTCCATTCAATTCCTCTCCAGTTCATTACATTCTATTCGATTCCATTCCATTCCTCTCCATTGAATTCAATTCCATCTCTCTCAATTCCATTAAATTTTTTTCGATTCAATTCCAATCCTATACATTCCACTACATTTCTTTCCTTTCCTTTCATTGCATTACTCAATTCCATTCCATTCCATTCCATTATTTTTCTCTCCATTCACTCCATTCCATTCCATTTCATTCCATTCCATTCCGCTCCATTCAATTCCATTCCATAAAATTTCTCTCCATTCTATTCCATTCCATTCTTCTACTTTCCTTTAAATTTTTTGAATTCCATTCAATTACGCTCTGCTCCATTCCATTCATTTCTATTCAATTCTATGTTATTCTATTCCATTCCATCCCATTCTTCTCCATTCCATTCCATTCCTCTCCATTCCTCTCCATTCAATTCCATTACATTCCTCTCCTTTCAATTCCATTTCATACCTTTCTTCTCCATTCTATTCCATTCCATTCTTCTCCATTAAGTTAAATTCCTTTCCATTAAATTCCATTACTCTCCATTCCATTCCATTCCTCTCCATAACATTCAATAGCATTCAATTCCATTCCTCACCATTCCATTCCATTCCTTTCCATTCCATTCATTTCCATTCCTCTCCATTCTATAAGATTCCATTCCATTCCATTCCTCACTATTCCATTCCAATCCATTCCATTTCATTCTGCTCCATTCCATTCCATTCCATTCCTCTCAATTCCATTCCATTTTTCTCCATTCTAATTCATTGTGTTCCATTCCATTCCATTCCATTCCGTTCCTCTCCATTTCATTCCATTCCATTTCTCTTCAATCTGTTCCATCTTTTCCATTCAATTCTATTCTCCTCCAATTCATACCCTTCCATTCCTCTCCATTAAATGCCAACCATTCCATTCCATTTCATTTCTCTCCATTCCATTCCATTCCATTCCTCTCCATTCCATTCCTTTGCAATCCATTGCTCTCCATTAAATTCAGTTCCTTTCCATTCCATTCCATTCCATACCTTTTCATTCCCCTCCTTTCCATTCCATTCCAATTCATTCCTCTCAATTAAATTTCATTTCATTCTTCTCGATTTCTTTCCATTCCATTCTATTATATTCCATTCAATTCAATTCCTCTCGATTTCATTACATTCCATTCCTCACGATTCCATTGCATTCAATACATCTTTCCATTCCACTCAATTCCATTCCATACCATTCCATTCCTCCCATTCCATTCCATTCCATTGCCTTCGATTGCTTCCATTCCATGGCTCTCCATTCCATTCCTTTCCATTCCACACACTTCCTTTCTTTTCCATTCCATTCCACTCAAATCCATTCTTCTCCATTCCACTTCAATCTATTCCATTCCATTCCATTCCTTTACTTTCCTTCTATTCCATTCCATTCCAATGCTCTCCATTGCATTCTATTGCATTTCTTTCCATTCCATTGCATTCCATTCCTCTCTATTCCATTCCTTGCTTCTCTTCTAAATTCCTTTATGTTCCATTACATTCCTTTCAATATCACACTATTTCATTCCATTACGCTTAATTCCATTCCAATCCATTCCACTCCATTCCATGCCATTTTATTTCTGAATATTCCATTACTCTCAATTCCACTCCATTCCATTCCTCTTGATTCAATTCCATTCCACTCACCTCCAATCCATTCCATTCTATTCCATTCCATTCCATTCCACAAACTACCATTTCATTCCATTCCATTCCACTCACATCCATTCCTCTCCATTCCACTCACATCCATTCCATTTCATTCTATTTCTCTTCATTCCATTCCCTTCCATTCCATTGTTTCCACTCCACTCCATTCTATTCAATTCCTCTCCATTATATTCCATTCTATTCCATTCCTCACCATTCAATTTCATTACATACCATTCCTCTCAATTCTTTCCATTCTATTCTTCCCAATTCCGTTTCATTCCTTTCCATTCCATTCCATTACTCTCCTTTCCATCAATTCCTCTCTACTCAATTCCATTTTATTCCATTCCATTCCATTCCTCTGCATTCCATTCCATTCCATTCCATTGTAATCCTCTCCATTCTTTTCCATACTTCTCCATTCTATTCACTTCCATTCCACTCCAATCCATATGATTCCATTCCATTCCATTCTATTCCTCTCTATTCCATGCAATTCAATTCCATTCCATTCCATTACCCTCCATTCCATTCCATTCCATCCCATTCCATTCTGTACCTCAGAATTTCATTCCATTTCATTCCTTTCTATTCCATTCCTTTCATTGCATTCCTCTCCATTCAATACCATTCCATTCCATTCCCTTCCATTCCTCTCCATTCCACTCAATTCCATTCATTCCATTCATTTACATTCCATTCCATTTCTCAATTCCATTCCATTCATTTAATTCCATTCCTCTCCATTCCATTCCATTGCATTCTATTTCATTTTTTTCCATTCCATTCTTCTCAATTCCATTCCGTTCCACTCACCTCCATTCCATTCCATACCATTCCTCTCGCATCCATTCCATTCTATTCCTTTCCTCTAAAATCCTTTCTATTTCAATCCACTCCATTCCATTCATTCCAGTCAATTACGTTCCATTTCTCTCAATTGCATTACATTACATTCCTCTCCTTTCAATTCCTTTCAATTCCTTTCAATTCCATTCCATTCCATTCCTCTTCATACTATTCCATTCCATACCATACCTATCCATTCAATTACTTTCCATCTTCTCCTTTCTATTAAAATTTTGGCATTGCATTCCATTTCTAGTCATCGATTCCATTCCTCTCTATTTAATTCTATTTTAGTCTATTCCATTTCATTCCTCTCCATTCCATTCTATTCCTCACCATTAAATTCCACAGCATGCTATTCTCGTCTATTCCATTCATTTCAAATCATTCCTCTCCATTCCATTTCATTCCATTCCCTTCCATTCCTCATCAATCCATTCCAAACCATTGCATTTCATTACAATTCATTCCTTTCCTTTCTTATTGATGCCATTCCATTCCATTCAGTTTCTCTCCATTCCATTCCTTTCTGTTCCATTCCATTCAATTCCTCTCCCTTGAATTCCATTCCATTTCTCAATTCAATTCCATGTATTCCATTCCATTCCTTTCCATTCCACTCCATTCCATTCATCCCATTAATTTCCATTCCATTCCATTTCTCAATTCCATTTCATTCAATTCCATTCCATTCCTCTCCATTCATTCCATTCTATTCCATTCCATTCCTTTCCATTCAATTCCATTCCATACCATTACTCTCCATTCTATTCCTTTCCATTCTTCTCCTTTCCATTAAATATTTTGCATTCCATTTCATTAGTCTCCATTCCATTTCATTCCTCTCTATTCCATTCTATTTTCTTCTATTCCATTCAATTTCATTCCTCTACATTCCATTCCATTCTATTCCATTCCTCTCCATTCCATTACATTATATTCCTCTCCATTCAATTCTATTCCATAACATTCATCTTCATTCTATTCCATTCCATTCTTTTCCATTACAATAAAATATTTTCCTTTCCATGCCATTTCTCTCAATTCCATTCTATTCCTCTCTACTCATTTCCATTTCATTTCATTCCATTCCTTCCATTCCTCTACATAACACTCAATTCCATACCGTTCTATTTCTCACCATTTTATTTCACTCTTTTCCATTCCATTCGTTTCCATTTCTCTCCATTCCACTTGATTCCATTCCTTTCCATTCCTCAGCATTCCATTCCAATCAATTCCATTTCATTCGGCTCCTTTCCATTCCATTCCTCTCCATTTCATTCCATTCCACTCGATTCCATGCCACTCCATTCCATTCTTCTCCAACCATATCATTCAGTTCCTTTCCATTCCATTCCTTTCCATTACTCTCCTTTTCATTCCCTTCCATTACTCTCCATTCCATTTCAATTTTTCCATTCAATTCTATTCCTCTCCATTTCATTCCCTTCCATTCCTCTCCACTAAATTCCATTCCATTCTATTCCATTTCATTCCTTTCCTCATTCCATTCCATTCCATTCCATTCCATTCCATTCCTCTCCATTCCATTCTATTCAATTCCTTTCCAATCCATTGCTCTCCATAAAACTCTGGTCCTTTCCATTCCATTCCATTCCCCTATTTTCCATTCCATTCCATTCCTCATGATTACATTACATTACATTCTTCTCAATTCCATTCCATTCCTTTCCTCACCATTCCAATCCATTTCATTCAATTCCATTCCTCCCGATTCCATTCCATTCCATTCTCTCGGTTCTATTCCATTCAATTCCACAGCTTTTGATTCCACTCAAATCCATTCCATGCCCTTCCATTCCTTCCCATTCCATTCCTTTCAATTCCCTTCGATTGCATTCCATTGCATTCCTCTCCAATACATGCCATTCCATTCCTCTCCGTTCCCTGCCATTCCATTCCACACACTTCTATTCCAATCCATTCACTTCCACTCAAATCCATTGCTATCCATTCCACTCCAACCCATTCCATTCAATTCAATTCAATTCAATTCCAAACCTCTCCATTGCTTACAATTGCTTCCCTTTGCATTCCTTTGAATACCATTACTCTCCATTCCATTCCATTCCTTTCTACTCAATTCCATTTTAGTTCATTACATTCAATCAATTCCTCTCTATTCCATTTCATTGCAATCCATTCCATTCCTCTTAATTCCATTCCAATCCATTCCACTCCATTCCATGCCATTCCATTACTGAACATTCCATTACACTCAATTCCACTGCATCTATTCCTCTTGATTCAATTCTGTCCACTCACTTCCATTCCATTCCATTCCATTCCACTCACTCCCATTCCATTCCAATCCACACAAATCCATTCATCTCCTTTCCACTCCAAACCATTCCATCCATTCCATTCCATTCCACTCCATTGTTTGTCTCTTCATTCCATTCTTTTCCACTCCAATCCAATCCATTCAATTCCTCTCCATTGCCTTCCATTCCATTCTTCCCAAATCCGTTTCATTCCTTTCCATTCCATTCCATTACTCTCCATTCCATTCTATTCCTCTCACCTCAATGCCATTTTATTCCATTCCATTCTATTCCTCTCCATTCCTTTCCATTTCTTTGCATTCCTCTCCATTTCATAACGTACCTTTCCATTCTATTCACTTCCATTCCATTCCATTCTTATGTTTCCTTTCCATTCCAGTCCATTCTATTCCTCTCTTTTCCATGCAATTTTATTCCATTCCATTCCATTCCCTCCATTCCACTCCATTGCATTTTGTTGGTTTGCATTCCATTCCATTCCTCTCCATTCCATTCCTTTCCTTTCCATTCCATTCCCTTCCATTCCTCTCCATTCCATTTCATTGCAGTCCATTCCATTCCATTCCATTCCATTTCTCTAAATTCAATTCCAGCTGGCCCCAGTGGCTCAGCCTGTAATCCCTTGTCTTTGGGAGGCTGAGGTAAGTGGATTGCCTGAGTCCGTGGGTTCGAGACCCGTCTGGGCAGCGAGATCTCATCTCTAAACTAAATAAAAAAATCAGCGAGGCATGGTAGCGAATGCCTGTAATTTCGGCTACTTGGAAGGCTGAGGCAGAAGGATTGCCTGAGCCCAGCATGTGGAGGCTGTGGTGGCTGGGAGCAGACAGAGTGAGACTCCAACTCAAAAAAATAAAATTCAGATCCATTCCATGCCATTCCTCCCCATTCCATTCCATTCCATTCCATTATTCTCCATTCCATTATATTTCCTTCCCATCAATTCCATTACTTCCATTCCATTCTATTTCTCTGTACTTGATTCCATTTTATTCCATCCATTCCTTTTCAATCCACTCCATTCCATACCATTTCATTCCATTCGATTCCATTCCGTTCCTCACCATTCCATTCCATTCTATTCCATTCCCTTCTATCCCATTCTTTGCATTACATTCCTCTCCATTCAATACCTTTCCATTCCAGTCTCTTCCATTCCGTACCATTCCATTCCATTCTTCACTGATCCAATCCACTCAATTCCAATCCAATCCTTTCCACTCCTCTCGATTCCATTTTATTTCACTCACTTCCATTCCATTCCATTCCACTCACATCAATATCTCTCCATTCCACTACATTCCATTCCATTCCTTTCCATTCCATTCTATTTCTCTCGTTTACATTCCATTCCATTCCATTCCTTTCCACTCCAATCCATTCCATTCCATTCCTCTCCATTCAATTCCATTCCCTGCCATTTCTATCCATTCTATTCCATTCCATTCTTCTTCATTCAATTAAATTCCTTTTCATTTCATTCCACTACTCTCCATTAAATTCCATTCCTCTCTACTCAATTTCATTATATTTCAATCCAATCCTATCCATTCCTCTCTGTTCATTCAATTCCATTCCATTCCCTTCCTCACTATCCCATTACAGTCCATTCCTCACCATTCCATTCCATTCTACTCCATTCCATTCCATTCCTCTACCTTCCATTCGATTGTATTTCCTTCCATTCCAATCCATTCCATTCCTCTCCATTCCATTCAATTCCATTCCATTCCATTCCGCGTCATACCATTCCAGTCCTTTTCTCACCATTCCATTCCATTCCTTTCCGTTCGTCTCCATTCCATTCGATTCCATTCTCTTCCATTCCTCACCATTCCATTCCATCCATTCCATTTCATTCTCTCCATTCCATTCCAATCCGCTCGATTCCATTTCATTCCATTCTTCTCCATTCCATTCCATTCGGTTCCTTTTCATTCCATTCCTTTCCTCTCCATTTCATTCCATTCCATTTCTTTCCATTCCTTTCCGCTTTTTCCATTAAATTCCATTCCTCTCCATTTCATTCCATTCAACTCCTCTACATTAAATTCCATTCCATTTCATTCCTCTCCATTCCATTCCATTTCATTCCATTCTTCTCCATCCCATACCATTCTTTTCCAATCCATTTCTCTCCATTAAATTCAGTTCCTTTCCATTCCATTCCATTCCATCCCCCTCCTTTTCATTCCATTGCATTGCCTTCCTCTCGATTATAATACATTCCAATCTTCTCAATTCTATTTCATTCCATTCCTCACCATACCATTCCATTCCATTCTATTCCATTCCTTTCGATTCCATTCCATTTCATTCGTCTTGAATCCATTTCATTCAATTCCTCAGCTTTGCATATGACTCAAATCCATTCTATTGCATTCTATTCCTCCCCATTCCATTCCCTTCGACTGCATTCCATTGCATTCCTCTCCATTCCATGCCATTCAATTCCTCTCCATTCCATTCCATTCCACACACTTCAATTCCATTCCATTCCATTTCACTCATATCCATTACTCTCTGTTCCACTCAAATCCATTCCATTCCATTCCATTTTATTCCGTTTCTCTTCCTTCCATTTCATTCCATTCCAATCGTCGCCATGCATACAATTGCATTCCTTTCAATTCCATTGCATTCCATTACTCTCCATTCCATTCCATTCCTCACTACTCAATTCTATTTTATTCCTTTACATTACATTCAATTCCTCTCTAATCCATTCCATTACAATCCATTCCATTCCTCTTCATTCCATTCCAATCCATTCCACTCCATTCCATGCCATTCCTGGACATTCCATTACTCTCATTTCCACTCCATTCCATTACTCTTGAGTCAATTCCATTCCACTCACTTCCATTCCATTCCATTCCATTGCAGTCCACACACTACCACTCCATTCCATTCCATTCCACTCAAAGCCATTCCTCTCCATTCAACTCCAATCCATTCCATTCCATTCAATTGCATTTCATTCCATCTCTTCATTCCATTCCATTCCACTCCAATCCGTTCCATTCAATTCCACTCCATTGCATTCCATTCCATTCCATTCCTCTCCATTCAATTCCATTACATACCATTCATTTCTTTCCATTACATTCTCCCCAATTCTGTATCATTTCTTTTCATTCCATTCCATTACTCTTTATTCCATTCTATACCTCTCTCTTAAATTCCATTTTATTCCATTCCATTCCATTCCTCTCAATTCCCATCCATTCCATTGCATTCCTCTCCATTCTATTCCGTACTTCTCCATTATATTCTCTTCCATTCCATTCCACTCCATATGATTGCTTGTCCTTCCATTCCATTCCATTCTATTCCTCACTATCCCATTCAATTCTATTCCATTCCATTCCAATCCACTCCATGCTATTTTATTCCCTTGGATTGCATTCCATTCCATTCCTCTCCATTCCAATCTGTTTCATTCCGTTCCTCTCCATTCCATTCCATTTCATTCTATCCTATTCCATTCCATTTCTCTAAATTCAATTCCATTGTATACAATTCCTCTCCATTCCATTCAATTCATATTATTCTCCATTCCATTATATTGCTTTCCCATCCATTCCATTACTTTCATTCCTTTCCATTCCTCTCTACTAGATTCCATTTTATTTCATCCATTCTTTCCATTCCTCTCCATTCAATTCCATTTCATTTCATTCGATTCCATTCCATTCCGTTCCTCATCATTCCATTCCACTCCATTTAATTCCCTTCCTTTGCATTACATTCCTCTCTATTCAATACCATTCCATCCATTCCCTTCCATTCCTCTCCATTCCACTCAATTCCTTTCATTCCATTCCTTTACATTACATTCCATTTCTGAATTCCATTCCATTCCATTTCATTCCATTCCTCTCCATTCGACTCCATTGCGTTCCATTCCATTGTTTTCCATTCCATTCCTCTCAATTCCATTCCGTTCCACTCACCTCCATTTCATTCCATACCATTCCACCCTCATCCATTCCATTCCATTCCTTTCCACTCAAATCCTTCCTTCTCCAATCCACTCCATTCCATTCATTCCAGTCCATTCCGTTCCATTTCTCTCAATTGCATTCCATTCCATTCCTCTCCTTTGCATTCCTTTCCATTCCATTCCATTCCATTTCATTCCATTCCTCTCCATTCTACTCCATTCCATACCATTCATGTCCATTCAATTACTTTCCATCTTCTCCTTTCTATTAAAATTTTGCATTGCATTCCATCACTCCCCATCAATTCTATTCCTCTCTATTTAATTCTATCATAGTCTATTCCATTTCATTCCTCTCCATTCCATTCCATTCCATTCTATTCCTCACCATTAAATGCCACAGCATTCAATTCCCGTCTATTCCATTCTTTTCAATTCATTCCTATCCATTCCATTCCCTTCCATTCCACAACAATCCATTCCAATCTATTGCATTTCATTACAATCCATTCCTCTCCTTTCTTATCGATGCCTTTCCATTCCATTCAATACCTCTCCATTCCATTCCATGCTGTTCCATTCCATTCAATTCCTCTCCCTTGAATTCCATTCCATTTCTCTCAATTTAATTCCATTTATTCCATTCCATTCCATTCCTTTCCTTACGACTCCATTCCATTCATTCCATTAATTTCCATTCCATTCCATTTCTCAATTCCATTTCATTCAATTCCATTCCATTCCTCTCCATTCATTCCATTCCATCCCATTCTATTTCATTCCATTTCTTTCCCTTCCATTCAATTCCATTCTATACCATTTCTCTCCATTCTATTCCATTCCATGCTTCTCCTTTCCATTAAATATTTTGCATTCCGTTTCATCACTCTCCATTCCATTTCATTTCTCTCTATTCCGTTCTATTTTCTTCTATTGCATTCAATTCCATTCCTCTACATTCCATTCCATTCTATTCCATTCCTCTCCATTCCATTACATTATATTCCTATCCATTCAATTCCATTCCATACCTTTCATCTCCATTCTATTCCATTCCATTATCTCCAATTTGATAAAATCTTTTCCATTCCATTCCATTTCTCTCAATTCCATTCCATTCCTCTCTACTCAATTCCATTTTATTTCATTCCATTCCTTCCATTCCTCTACATAACATTCAGTTCCATTCCTCATCATTTCTTTCCACTCTTTACCATTGCATTCCTTTCCATTTCTCTCCATTCCATTTGATACCATTCCCTTCCTTTTCTCAGCATTCCATTCCAATCAATTCCATTTCAATTGACTCCTTTCCATTCCATTCCTCTCCATTCCATTCCATTCCATTCTTCTCCATTCCACATCATTCAGTTACTTTCCACTCCCCTCCTTTCCGTTACTCTCCATTTCTTTCTATTCCATTACTCTCCTTTCCATTCCAATTTTTCCATTCAATTCTATTCCTCTCCATTTCATTCCCTTCCATTCCTCTCCACTAAATTCCATTCTTTTGTTTTCCATTTCATTTCTCTCCTATCCATTCCATTCCATTCCATTCCAATCCTCTCCGTTTCATTCCATTCAAATCCTTTCCAATCCATTGCTCCCCATTAAACTCAGTTCCTTTCCATTCCATCCCATTCCCCTCCTTTCCATTCCATTCCTCATGATTGCATTACATTACATTCTTCTCAATTCCATTCTATTTCTTTCCTCACCATTCCATTCTATTCCATTCAATTCCATTCTTCCCAATTCCATTCTCTAGATTCCCTTCCATTCAATTCCATAGCTTTCGATTACACTCAAATCCATTCCATGCCCTTCCATTCCTCCCCATTCCATTCCATTCCATTCCCTTCGATTGCATTCCATTCCATTCCTCTCCAATACATGCCATTCCATTCCTCTCCTTACCCTTCCATTTCGTTCCACACACTTCCATTCCATTCCATTCACTTCCACTCAAATCCTTTCCTATCCATTCCACTCCAACCCATTCCATTCTATTCAATTCAATTCAATTTTAAATCTCTCCATTGCATACAATTGCATCCCTTTGCATTCCTTTGAATGCCATTACTGTCCATTCCATTTCATTTCTCTCTTCTCAATTCCATTTTAGGTCATAACATTCCTATCAATTCCTCTCTATTCCACTCCATTGCAATCCATTCCATTCCTCTTAATTCCATTCCAATCCATTCCACTCCATTCCATGCCATTCCTTTCCTGAACATTGTATTACACTCAATTCCACTACATCCATTCCTCTTGATTCCATTCCTTCCAACTCATTTCCATTCCATTCCATTTCTTTCCACCCACTACCATTCCATTCCATTCCACTCAAATCCATTCATCTCCATTCCACTCCAAACCATTCCATCCATTCCATTCCATTCCACACCATTCTTTGTTTCTTCATTCCATTCTATTCCATTGCATTCCAATCCACTCCAATCCATTCCATTCAATTCCTCTCCATTGCATTTCATTCCATTCTTCCCAAATCCGTTTCATTCCTTTCCATTCCATTCCATTACTCTCTATTCCATTAATTCCTCTCTCCTCAATTCCATTTTAATCTATTCCATTCTATTCCTCTCCATTCCTTTCCTTTCCTTTGCATTCCTCTCTATTCCATTGCATACCTCTCCATTCTATTCACTTCCATTCCACTCCATTCCATATGTTTCCTTTCCATTCCATTCCATTCTATTCCTCTCTTTTCCATGCAATTCTATTCCATTCTATTCCATTCCCTCCATTCCACTCCACTGCATGCCCTTGGTTTGCATTCCATTCCATTCCTCTCCATTCCATTCCTTTCCTCTCCATTCCATTCCTCTCCATTCCATTCCATTCCATTCCATCCCATTCCATTCCATTCCATTTCTCTAAATTCAATTTCAGCAAGTCTCGGTGGCTCAGCCTGCAATCCTGAGGCTTTGCAAGGCTGACGTGAGTGGATTGCCTACCCTTTGGGTTCTAGACCCATCTGGGCAGCGAGAACTTATCTGTACAATAATTCAAAAAAATCAGCCGGGCGTGGTAGCACATGATGTAATTTCGGCTACTTGGAAGGCTGAGGCAGAAGGTACGCCTGATCCCAGCATGTGGAAGCTGCAGTGGCCAGGAGCAGCCACTGCAATCCAGTCTAGGTGACATTGAAACTCTAACTCAAAAAATAAAAAGATTCCATTCCATTTCATACCATTCCTCTCCATTCCATTATTCTCCATTCCATTAAATTCCTTTCCCATCAATTCCATTAACTCCATTCCTTTCCATTTCTCTGTACTCGATTCCATTTTATTCCATCCATTCCTCTCCATTCCTCTCCATTTCTCTGTACTCGATTCCATTTTATTCCATTCATTCCTTTCCATTCCTCTCCATTCCATTCCATTTCATTCCATTCCAATCCATTCCATTAGTTCCTCACCATTCCGTTCCATTCCATTCACTTCTACCCCATTCCTTTGCATTGCATTCCTCTCCATTCAATACCATTCCATTTCAGTCTCTTCCATTCCGTACCATTCCATTCCATTCCTCACCATTTTATTCCACTCAATTCCAATTCAATCCATTCCACTCCTCTCGATTCCATTTCATTCCACTCACTCCATTCCATTCCACTCACATCAATATCTCTCCATTCCACTCCATTCCATTCCATTCCTTTCCAATCCATTTCTTTTCTCTTGTTTACATTCTATTCCATTCCATTCCACTCCAATCCATTCCATTCCATTGCATTCCTCTCCATTCAATTCCATTCCATAACTTTTCTCTCCATTCTATGCAATTCCATTCTTCTCCATTCTATTAAATTCCTTTTCATTCCAATCCATTACTCTCCATTAAATTCCATCCCTTTCTACTCAATTCCATCTTATTTCAATCCAATCCTTTCCATTCCTCTCCATTCATTCAATGTCATTCCATTGCCTTCCTCGCCATTCCATTACAGTCCATTCCCCACCATTCCATTCCACTTCATTCCATTCCATTCCTCTCTATTTCAGTCGATTGCATTTCCTTCCATTCCAATCCATTCCATTCCATTCCTCTCCATTCCATTCCATTCCATTCCATCCATTTGCAATCCATTGCTCTCCATTAAATTCAGTTCTTTTCCATTCCTTTCCATTCCATTCCATCCCCCTCCTTTCCATTCCATTCTATTTCATTCTATTCCCTTCCATTCCATTCCATTTCTCTAAATTCAATTCCTTTGTATACCATTCCTCTCCATTCTATTCCATTCCATTATTCTCCATTCCATTAAATTTCTATCCCATCCATTCCACTACTTCCATTCCTTTTCATTCCTCTCTACTAGATTCCATTTTATTCCATCCATTCCTTTCCGTTACTCTCCATTCATTCCATTTCATTCCATTCGATTCCATTCCATTCCATTCCTCACCATTCCATTCCACTCCATTTCATTCCCTTCTATTCCATTCCTTTGCATTACATTCCTCTCGATTCAATTGAATTCCATTCCATTCCCTTCCATTCCCCAATTCCACTATATTCCGTACATTACATTCCTTTACATTAAATTCCATTTCTCAATTTCATTCCATTCCATTTCATTCCATTCCTCTCCATTCCATTGTATTGCATTCCATTCCATTGTTTTCCACCTCATTACTCTCGATTCTAGTCCGTTGCACTCAATTCCATTCCATTCAATACCATTCCACTCACATCCATTCCATTCCATTCCTTTCCACTCAAATCCTTTCTTCTCCTATCCACACATTTCCATTCATTTCAGTCCATTCCGTTCCATTTCTCTCATAGTATTCCATCCCATTCCTCTCCTTTCCATTCCTTTCCACTCCATTCCATTCCATTTCATTCCATTCCTCTCCATTCTATTCCATTCCATACCATTCCTGTCCATTCAATTACTTTCCATCTTCTCCTTTCTATTAAAATTTTGGCATTGCATTCCATTACTCCCCATCAATTCCATTCCTCTCTATTTAATTCTATTTTAGTCTATTACATTTCATTCCTCTCCATTCCATTCCAATCCATTCTATTCCTCACGATTAAATTCCACAACATTCAATTCCCATCTATTCCATTCTTTTCATATTCATTCCTCTCCATTCCATTTCATTCCATTCCCTTCCATTCCTCAACAATCCATTCCAATCCATTGCATTTCATTGCAATCCATTCCTCCCCTTTTCTTCTTGATTCCATTCCATTCCGTTCAACTCCTCTCCCTTGAATTCCATTTCATGTCCCTCAATTCAATTCCATTTATTCCATTCCATTCCATTCTTTCCATTCCACTCCATTCCATTCATTCCATTAATTTCCTTTCCATTCCATTTCTCAATTCCATTTCATTCAATTCCATTCCATTCCTCTCCATTCTTTCCATTCCATTCCATTCCATTTCATTCCATTTCTTTCCTTTCCATTCAATTCCATTCCATACCATTTCCTCCATTCTATTCCGTTCCATTCTTCTCCTTTCCATTAAATATTTTGCATTCCATTTCATTACTCTTCATTCCATTCCATTCCTCTCTATTCCGTTCTATTTTATTCTATTCCATTCAATTCCATTTCTCTACATTCCATTCCATTATTTTCCATTCCTCTCCATTCAATTCCATTCCATACCTTTCACTTTCATTCTATTCCATTCCATTCTTCTCCATTACGATCAAATCTTTTCCATTCCATTTCTCTCAATTCCATTCCATTCCTCTCGACTCAATTCCATTTTATTTCATTCCATTCTTCCATTCCTCTACATAACATTCAGTTCCATTCCTCATCATTCCTTTCCACTCTTTTCCATTCCATTCCTTTCCATTTCTCTCCAGTCCATTTGATTCCATTCCCTTCCATTCCTCAGCGTTCCATTCCAATCAATTCCCTTTCATTTTACTCCTTTCCATTCCATTCCTCTCGATTCCATTCCATTCCATTCCACTCCATTCCATTCTTCTCCATTCCATATCACTCAGTTCCTTTCCATTCCTTTCCTTTCAATTGCTCTCCATTTCATTCCATTCGATTACTCTCCATACCATTCTATTCCTCTCTCCTCAATTCCGTTTTATTCCATTCCATTCTATTACTCTCCATTCCTTTCCATTCCTTTGCATTCCTCTCCATTCCATTGCGTCCCTCTCCATTCTATTCACTGCCATTCCACTCCATTTTATGTTTCCTTTCCATTCCATTCCATTCTATTCCTCTCTTTTCCATGTAATTCTATTCCATTCCATTCCGTCCATTGAACTCCATTGCATTCCCTTGGTTTGAATTCCATTCCATTCCTCTCCATTTCATTCCATTCCTTTCCTCTCCATTTCTCTCCACTCCATTCTTCTCCATTCCATTCCATTCCATTTCATTCCATTCCATTCCATTCCATTCCATTCCATTCCATTTCATTCCATTCCATTTGTCTAAATTCAATTCCAGCCAGGCTCGATGGCTCAGCCTGTAATCACGTGCCTTTGCAAGGCTGAGGTGAGTGGATTGCCTGAGCCCGTGAGTTCGAACCTGTCTGAGCAGCGAGACCAAATCTCTAAAATAAATCAAAATATCATTCAGGCATGGTAGCGCATGCCTGTAATTTCAGCTACTTGGAAGGGTGAGTCAGAAGGATCGCCTGTGCCCAGCATGTGGAGGCTGAGGTGGCCGGGAGCGGTCACTGCACTCCAGCCTTAGTGACAGAGTGAGACTCCAACTCAAAAAAAAATTCCATTTCATTCCATACCATTCCTCTCCATTCCTTTCCATTCCATTATTCTCCATTCCATTAAATTCCATTCCCATCAATTCCATTACTTCCATTCCTTTCCATTTCTCTGTACTGGATTCCATTTTATTCTATCAATTCCTTTCCATTCCTCTCTATTCCATTCCATTTCATTCCATTCGATTCCATTCCATTCCATTCCTCACCATTCCATTCCATTCCATTCCATTCCATTCTATCCCGTTCCTTTGCATTGAATTCCTCTCCATTAAATACCAATCCTTCCAGTCTCTTCCATTCTGTACCATTCCATTCCTCCTCGTTTGATTCCACTCAATTCCAATCCAATCCATTTCACTCCTCTTGATTCCATTTCATTGCAATCACTTCCATTCCATTCCATTCCATTCCATTCCACTCACATCAATATCTCTCCATTCCAATTCATTCCATTCCATTCCTTTGCCTTTCATTCCATTTCCCTCATTTACATTCCATTCCATTCCATTCCACTCCAATCAATTCCATTCCATTCCATTCTTCTCCATTTAATTCCATTCCATACCTTTTCTCCATTCATGCCGTTCCATTCTTCTCCAATCCATTAAATTCCTTTTCATTCCATTCCATTACTCTCCGTTAAATTCCATTCCTCTCTACTCAATTCCATTATATTTCAATCCAATCCTTTCCATTCCTCACCATTCATTCAATTCCATTCCATTCCCTTCCTCACCGTTCCATTACAGTTCATTCCTCACCATTCCATTCCACTCCATTCCATTCCATTCCTCTCCATTACATTCGATTGCATTTCCTTCCATTCCAATCCATTCCATTCCATTCCTCTCCATTCCAATCAATTCCATTCCATTTCATTCTGCACAATACCATTCCAGTCCTTTTGTCACCATTCCATTCCAATCCTTTCTGTTCCTCTCCATTCCATTCAATTCCATTCTCTTCCATTCCTCACCATTCCATTCCATCTGTTCCATCTTATTCCATGCCATTCCATTCCATTCCATTCAGTTCCTTTACATTCCATTCCTCTCCATTTTATTCCATTCCATTTTTCCATTCCTTTCCACTTTTTTCGAATTCAATTCCATTCCTCTCCATATCATTCCCTTCAATTCCTCTCCATTAAATTCCATTCCATTCCATTTCATTCCTCTCCATTGCATTCCATTTCATTCCATTTTTCTTCATTCCTTTCCATTCTTTTCCAATCCATTGCTCTCCATTATATTCAGTTCCTTTCCATTACATTCCATCCCCTCCTTTTCATTCCTCTCGATTACAATACATTCCATTCTTCTCGAATCTATCCCATTCCATTCCTCATCATACCATTCCATTCCATTCAATTCCATTCCTTTCGATTCCATTCCATTCCATTCTTCTTGAATACATTCTATTCAATTCCTCAGCTTTGCATATCACTCAGATCCATTCTATTGCATTCCATTCCTCCCCATTCCATTCCATTCCATTCCCTTCGATTGCATTCCATTCCATTCCTCTCCATTCTACGCCATTCCATTCTTTTCCATTCCATTCCACACACTTCAATTCCATTCCATTCCATTCTACTCAAATCCAGTCCTCTCCATTCCACTCTAATTCATTCCATTCCATTCTATTGCATTTCTCTTCCTTCCATTTCATTCCATTCCAATCCATTCCAATCGTCACCATGCATACAATTGCATTCCTTTCAATTCCATTGCATTCCATTACTCTCCATTCCATTCCATTCCTCACTTCTCAATTCTATTTTATTCCTTTATATTCCATTCAATTCCTTTCTAATCCATCCCATTACAATCCATTACATTCCTCTTAATTCCATTCCAATCCATTCCACTCCATTCCATGCCATTCCATTCCTGGACATTCCATTGCACTCATTTTCATTCCATTCCATTACTCTTGATTCAATTCTATTCCACTCACTTCCATTCCATTCCATTCCATTGCAGTCCACACAGTACCACTCCTTTCCATTCCATTCCACTCAAATCTATTCCTCTCGTTTCAACTCCAATCCATTCCATTTCATTCCATTGCATTCCCTTCCATTTCTCTTCATTCCAGTCCATTCCACTCCAATCCATTCCATTCAATTTCACTCCATTGCATTCCATTCCATTCCATTCCTCTCCATTCAATTCTATTTCTTACTATTCCACTTCATTCCTTTCCATTCCATCTTCCCAATTCTGTGTCATTCCTTGTCATTCCATTCCATTACTCTCCATTCCGTTCTATACCTCTCTCCTCAATTCCATTTTATTCCATTCCATTCCTCTAAATTCCTATCTATTCCATTGCATTCCTCTCCATTAAATTCCTTTCCCATTCATTCCATTAATTCCATTTATTTCCATTCCTATCTACTAGATTCCATTTTATTCCATTCATTCCTTGCCATTCCTCTCCATTCCATTCCATTTCATTCCTTTCTATTCCATTCCATTCCGTCCCTCACCATTCCATTCCACTCAATTTCATTCCCTTCTATTCCATTCCTTTGCATTGCATTCCTCTCCATTCAATACCATTCCATTCCATTTCTCTCCATTCCACGCAATTGCGTTCATTCCATTCCTTTTCATTCCATTCCATTTCTGAATTCCATTCCATTCCATTTCATTCCTTTCCTCTACATTCCATTCCATTGCAATCCAATCCATTGTTTTCCATTGCATTCCTCTCGATTCCATTCCCTTCCACTGACTTCCATTCCATTCTATAACATTCCACTCACATCCATTCCATTCCATTCCTTTCCACTCAAATCCTTTCTTCTCCAACCCCCTCCATTCCATTCATTCCAGTCCATTCCACTCCATTTCTCTCAATTGCATTCCATTCCATTCCTCTCCTTTCCATTCCATTTCATTCCATTCCATTTCTCGCCATTCTATTTTAATGCTTACCATTTGTATCCATTCAATTACTTTCCATCTTCTCCTTTCTTTAAAATTTTGGCATTGCATTCCATTTCTTCCCATCAATTCCATTCCTTTTTATTTAAATCTATTTTTATCTATTCCATTTCATTCCTCTCCATTCCATTCCATTCCATGCTATTCCTCACCATTAAATTCCACAGCATTCCATTCCCGTCTGTTCCAGTCCTTTCAATTCATTTCTCTCCATTCCCTTTCATTCCCTTCCCTTCCATTCCTCAACAATCCATTCCAATCCATTGCATTTCATTCCAATCCATTCCTTTCCTTTCTTATCGATGTCATTCCATTCCATTCAATTCCTTTCCATTCCATTCCTTTCTGTTCCATTCCATTCAATTCCTCTCCCTTGAATTCCATTCCATTACTCTCAATTCAATTCTATTTATTCCATTCCAATACTTTCCATTCCACTCCATTCCATTCATTCCATTAATCTCCATTCCATTCCTTTTCTCAAATCCATTTCATTCAATTCCATTCCATTTTTCTCCATTCACTCCATTCCATTCCATTCCATTTCATTCCATTTCTTTCCTTTCCATTCAATTCCATTCCATACCATTTCTCTCCATTCTATTCCTTTCCATTCTTCTCCTTTCCATTAAATATTTTGCATTCCATTTCATTACTCTCGATTCCATTCCATTCCTCTCTATTCCATTCTAGTTTATTCTATTCCATTCAATTCCATTCCTCTACATTCAATTCCATTCCATACCTTTCATCTCCATTCTAATCCATTCCACTCCATTCCATGCCATTCCATTCTATTCCTTTATTACAATGAAATCTTTTCCATTCCATTCTATTCCTCTCTACTCAATTCCATTTTATTTTATACCATTCTTCCCATTCCTCTACATAACATTTAATTCCATTCCGTTCCATTCCTCACCATTCTATTCCACTCTTTTCCATTCCATTCCTTTCCATTTCTCTCCATTCCATTTGATTCCATTCCTTTCCATTCCTCAGCTTTCCATTCCAATCAATTCCACTTCATTCGACTTCTTTCCATTCCACTCCTCTCAATTCCATTCCATTATATTCCACTCCATTCCATTCTTCTCCATTCCATGTCATTCAGTTCCTTTCATTCAATTTTTTTCCATTAATCTCCATTTCATTCCATTCCATTACTCTCCATTCCATTCCAATTTTTCCAATCTTATTACTCTCCATTTAATTCCCTTCCATTCCTCTCCACTAAGTTCCATTCCATTCTATTCCATTTAATTCCTCTCCTTCCCTTTCCATTCCATTCCTCTCCATTCCATTCCATTCCATTCCTCTCCATTCCATTCCATTCAATTCCTTTCCAATCCTATGCTCTCCATTGAACTCAGGTCCTTTCCATTCCATTCCATGCCCCTCCTTTCCATTCCATTCCATTCCTCATGATTACATTACATTGTATTCTTCTCAATTCCATTCCATTCTTTTCCTCACTATTCCATTCCATTCAATTCCATTCCTCCTGATTCCATTGCATTCCATTCTCTCAATTCCCTTCCAGTCAATTCCACAGCTTTTGATTACACTCAAATCCATTCCATGCCCTTCCATTCCTCCCCATTCCATTCCACTCGATTACATTCCATTCCATTCCTTTCAAGTACATGCCTTTCATTCCTCTCCTTTCCCTTCCATTCCATTCCACACACTTCCATTCCATTCCATTCGTTTCCACTCAAATCCATACCTATCCATTCCACTCCAACCCATTCAATTCAATTCAATTCCAAATCCCTTCATTGCATACAATTGCATCTGTTTGCATTCCTTTGAATTCCATTACTCTCCATTCCATTTCATTCCTCTCTACTCATTTCCATTTTAGTTCATTACATTCCTATCAATTCCTCTCTATTCCTATCCATTGCAATCCATTCCATTCTTCCTAATTCTCTTCCAATCCATTCCACTCCATTCCATGCCATTCCTTTCCTGAACATTGCATTACACTCAATTCCACTACAACCATTCCTCTTGATTTAATTCCTTCCACTCACTTTCATTCCATTCCATTCCTTTCCACCCACTACCATTCCATTCCTTTCCATTCAAATCCATTCATCTCCTTTCCACTCCAAAGCTTTCCATCCATTCCATTCCATTCCATGCCATTCTTTGTTTCTTCATTCCATTCTATTCCATTCCATTCCAATCCACTCCAATCCATTCCATTCAATTCCTCTCCATTGCATTCCATTCCATTCTTCCCAAATCCGTTTCATTCCTTTCCATTCCATTCCATTACTCTCTATTCCATTCTATTCCTCTCTCCTCAGTTCCATTTAATCCGTTCTATTCTATTCCTCTCCATTCCTTTCCTTTCCTTTGCATTCCTCTCCATTCCATTGCGTACCTCTCCATTCTATTCACTTCCATTCCACTCCATTCCATATGTTTCCTTTCCATCCCATTCCATTCTATTCCTCTCTTTTCCATGCAAATCTATTCCATTCCATTCCATTCCCTCCATTCCTCTCCATTGCATTCCCTTGGTTTGCATTCCATTCCATTCCTCTCCATTCCATTCCTCTCCATTCCATTCCTTTCCTCTCTATTCCATTCCATTCTTCTCCATTCCATTCGATTCCATTCCATTCCATACCATTCCATTCCATTCCATTTCTCTAAATTCAATTCCCTCCAGGTTCGGTGGCTCAGCCTGCAATCCTGTGCCTTTCCGAGGCTGACGTGAGTGGATTGCCTGACCCCATGGGTTCTAGACCCGTCTGGGCAGCGAGACCTCATCTCTACAATAATTCAAAAATTCAGCCGGTCGTGGTTACACATGCATGTAAGTTTGGCTACTTGGAAGGCTGAGGCAGAAGGTTCGCCTGATCCCAGCATGTGGAAGCTGTGGTGGCCAGGAGCAGCCACTGCAATCCAGTCTGGGTGACAGAGTGAGACTCCAACCCCCCAAAAAAATTCCATTCCATTCCATACCATTCCTCTCCATTCCATTATTCTCCATTCCATTAAATTCCTTTCCCATCAATTCCATTACTTCCATTCCTTTCCATTTCTCTGTGCTCGATTCCATTTTATTCCTCTTCATTCCTTTCCATTCCTCTCCATTCCATTCCATTTCATTCCATTCGATTCCATTCCATTCCGTTCCTCAGCATTCCAATTCACTTCTATCCCATTACTTTGCATTGCATTCCTCTCCATTCAATACCATTCCATTCCAGTGTCTTCCGTTCCATTTCATTCCACTCACTCCATTCCATTCCATTCCACTCCATTCCATGCTCTAAATTCATTTCCAGCCAGGCTCAGTGACTCAGCCTGTAATCCTGTGCCTTTGGGAGCCTGAGGTGAGTGGACTGCCTGAACACATGGGTTCAAGACTTGTATAGGCAGCGAGACCTCATCTCTACAATAAATCAAAAAATCAGCCAGGCGTGGTAGCACATGCCTGCAATTTCGGCTACTTGGAAGGCTGAGGCAGAAGGTTTACCTGATCCCAGCATGTGGAAGCTGCGGTGGCCGGGAGCAGACACTGCACTCCAGTCTGGGTGACAGAGTGAGACTCCAACTCAAAAAAAAATTCCATTCCATTCCATACCATTCCTCTCCATTCTATTCCATTCCATTATTCTCCATTCCATTAAATTATTTTGCCATCAATTCCATTACTTCCATTCCTTTCCATTTCTCTGTACTCGATTCCATTTTATTTCATCCATTCCTTTCCATTCCTCTACATTTCATTCCATTCGATTCCTTTCCATTCTGTTCCTCAGCATTCCATTTCATTCCCTTCTATCCCATTTTTTTGCATTGCATTCCTCTCCAATACCATTCCATTCCATTCCCTTCGATTCCTCTATTACACTATATTCCGTTCATTCCATTCCTTTACATTACATTCCATTTCTCAATTGCATTCCATTCTATTGCATTCCATTCCATTGTTTTGCATTCCATTCCTCTCGATTCCAATCCATTCCACTCACTTCCATTCCATTCCATACCATTCCACTCACATCCATTCCATTCCATTCCTTTCCACTCAAATTCTTTCTTCACCAATCCACTCCATTCCATTCATTCCAGTCCATTCCGTTTCATTTCTCTCAATTGCATTCCATCCCATTCCTCTCCTTTCCATTTCTTCCCATTCCATTCCATTCCATCCCGCACCATTCTATTCCATTCCATACCATTCCTATCCATTCAATTACTTTCCATCTTCTCCTTTCTATTAAAATTTTGGCATTGCATTCCATTACTCCCCATCAATTCCATTCCTCTCTATTTAATTCTATTTTAGTCTTTTCCATTTAATTCCTCTCCATTCCATTCCATTCTATTCCTTTCCTCTCCATTCCTCTCCATTCCATTCCTTTCCATTCCATTCCATATCATTCCATCCCATTCCATTGCATTCCATTCCATTCCATTTGTGTAAATTCAATTCCATCTGGGCTCCGTGGCTAAGCCTGTAATCACGTGCCTTTGGGAGGCTGAGGTGAGTGGATTGCCTGAGCTCATGGGTTTGAGACTCGTCTGAGCAGAGAGACCTAGTCTCTAAAATAAATTTAAAAATCAGCCAGGCGTGATAGCACATGCCAGTAATTTCAGCTACTTGGAAGGCTAAGTCAGAAGGATCACCTGAGCCCAGCATGTGGAGGCTGCGGTGGCCGGGAGCAGCCACTGCACTCCAGTCTGGGTGACAGAGAGAGACTCCAACTCAAAAAAAAACCAATGCCATTCCATACCATGCCTCTCCATTCCTTTCCATTCCATTATTCTCCATTCCATTGAATTCCATTCCCATCAATTCCATTACTTCCATTCCTTTCCATTTCTCTGTCCTTGATTCCATTTTATTCCATCCATTCCTTTCCATTCCTCTCCATTCCATTCGATTCCATTCCATTCCATTCCTCACCATTCCATTCCATTCCCTTCTATTCCATTCCTTTGCATTGCATTCCTCTCCATTCAATACCAATCCATTCCAGTCTCTTCCATTCCATACCATTCCATTCCATTCCTCACCATTCCACTGCACTCAATTCCAATCCAATCATTTCCACTACTCTCGATTACTTTTCATTTCACTCACTTCCATTCCATTCCATTCCATTCCATTCCACTCACATCAATATCTCTCCATTCCAATCCATTCTATTCCATTCCTTTCCCTTTCATTCCATTTCTCTCATTTACATTCCATTCCATTCCATTCCACTCCAATCCTTTCCATTCCTTTCCATTCAATTCCATTCCATGCCATTTCTCTCCATTCTATTACATTTCATTCTTCTCCATTCCGTTAAATTCCTTTTCATTCCATTCCATTACTCTCCGTTAAATTCCATTCCTCTCTACTCTATTCCATTATATTTCAATCCAATCCTTTCCATTCCTCTCCATTCATTCAATTCTATTTGATTCCCTTCCTCACCATTCCATTACAGTCCATTCCTCCCCAAACAATTCCACTCCATTCCATTCCATTCTTCTCCATTCCATTCGATTGCATTTCCTTCCATTCCAATCCTTTCCATTCCATTCCATTCCTCTCCATTCCATTCAATTCCATTCCCTTCCATTCTGCACCATACCATTCCATTCCTTTTGTCACCATTCCATTCCAATCCTTTTCGTTCCTCTCCATTCCATTCGATTCCATTCCCTTCCATTCCTCACATTTCAATTCCATCCATTCCATTTCATTCCACTCCATTCCATTCCATTCCTCTCGAATCCATTCCATTCCATTCCATTGCATTCTACTCCATACCATTCCATTCAGTTCCTTTCCATTCCATTCCTTTCCATTCATCTCCATTTCGTTCCATTCCATTTTTTCCTTTCCTTTCCGCTTTTCCATTCAATTCCATTCCTCTCAATATCATTTCCTTCAATTTCTCTCCATTAAATTCCATTCCATTCCATTTCATTCCTCTCCATTCTATTCCATTCTTCTCCATTCCATTCCATTCTTTTCCAATCCATTGCTCTCCATTATATTCAGTTCCTTTCCATTCCATTCCATTCCATTCCATCCCCCTCCTTTTCATTCCATTACATTGCATTTCTCTCGATTACAATACATTCCATTCTTCTCAATTCTAACCCCTTCCATTCCTCACCATACCATTCCGTTCCATTCAATTCAATTCCTTTCGATTCCATTACATTACATTCCTCTTGAATCCATTCTATTCAATTCTTCAGCTTTACATATCACTCAAATCCATTCTATTGCATTCCATTCCTCCCCTTTCCTTTCCATTCTATTCCCCTCGATTGCATTCCATTCCATTCCTCTCCATTCCATGCCATTCCATTCTTTTCCATTCTACTCCATTCCATTCCACACACTTCAATACCATTCCATACTATTCCACTCAAATCCATTCCTCTCTGCTCCACTCGAATCCATTCCATTCCTTTCCATTCCATTCTATTCCATTTCTCTTCCTTCCATTCCATTCCATTCGAATTGATTCCAATCGTCACCATGCATACAATTGCATTCCTTTCAATTCCATTGCATTCCATTATTCTCCATTCCATTCCAGTCCTCACTTCTCAATTCTATTTCATTCCTTTACATTCCATTCATTTCCTCTCTAATCCATCCCATTACTATCCATTCCATTCCTCTTAATTCCTTTCCAATCCATTCCACTCCATTCCATGCTATTCCATTCCTGGACATTCCATTGCTCTCATTTCCACTCCATTCCATTACTTTTCATTCAATTCCATTCCTCTCACTTCCATTCCAATCCATTGCAGTCCACACACTACCCCTCCATCCATCCTTTCTACTCAAAAACATTCCCCTCCATTCAACTCCATTCCATTCAAATCCATTACATTCCATTCAATTGCATTCCATTCCATTTCTCTTCATTCCATTCCATTCCACTTCAATCCATTCCATTCAATTCCACTCCATAGCATTCCATTCCATTCCACTCCATTCCATTCTTCTCCATTCCATATCATTCAGTTCCTTTCCATTCCTTTCCTTTCTATTACTCTCCATTTTATTGCATTCCATTACTCTCCATTCCATTCTATACCTCTCTCCTCAATTCCATGTTATTCCATTCCATTCCATTCCTCTCAATTCCTATTCATTCCATTGCATTCCTCTCCATTCTCTGCTGTACTTCTCCATTCTATTCCCTTCCCTTCCCTTCCATTCCATTCCACATGTTTCCTTGTCCTTCCATTCCATTCCATTCTATTCCTCTCTATTCCATGCAATTCTATTCCATTCCGTTCCATCCCATTCCATTCCAATCCATTCCATGCTATTCCATTGCCTTGGATTGCATTCCATTCCATTTCTCTCCATTCCATTCCATTCCACTCCATTCCTCTCCATTCCATTCCATTTCATTCTGTTCCATTCCATTCCATTCCACTTCTCTGAATTCAATTCCACTGTATACAATTCCTCTCCATTCCATTCAATTCATATTATTCTCCATTCCGTTAAATTCCTTTCCCATCCATTTCATTACTTCCAATCCTTTCTATTCCTCTCTACTAGTTTCCATTTTATTCCAACCATTCCTTCCATTCCTTTCCAATCAATTCCATTCGATTCCATTCCATTCCATTCCTCACCATTTCATTCCCTTCTATTCCATTCCTTTGCATTGCATTCCTCTCCATTCAATAGCATTCCATTCTATTCCCTTCCATTACTCTCCATTCCATTCAAGTCCGTTAATTACATTTTTTACATTCCATTCCACTTATGAATTCCATTCCAATCCACTTCATTCCTTTCCTCTCCATTCCACTCCACTGCATTCCATTCCATTTTTTTCCATTCGATTCCTCTCTATTCCAGTCCGTTTCACTCACTTCCATTCCATTCCATAGCATTCCACTCACATCCATTCCATTCCTTTCCACTCAAATCTTTTTTCTCCAATCCACTCCATGCCATTCATTCCAGTTCATTCCGTTCCATTTCTCTCAATTGCATTCTATTACATTCCTCTCGTTTGCATTCCTTTCTATTCCATTCCATTCCATTCCATTCCGTTTCATTCCATTCCATTCCTCTCCATTCTATTCCATTGCATACCATTCCTATTCATTCAATAAATTTCCATCTTCTCCTTTCTTTTAAAATTTTGGCATTGCAATTCCATTACTCCCCATCAATTCCATTCCTCTCTATTTAATTCTATTTTAGTCTACTCCATTTCATTCCTCTCCATTCCATTCCATTCTATTACTTACCATTAAATTCCACAGCTTTCCATTCCCATCTATTCCATTCATTTCAATTCATTCCTCTCCATTTCATTTCATTCCATTCCCTTCCATTCCTGAACAATCCATTCCAATCCATTGCATTTCATTACAATCCATTCCTTTCCTTTCTTATCGATGTCATTCCATTCCATTCTGTTCCATTCCATTCAATTCCACTCCCTTGAATTTTATTCCACTTCTCTCAATTCAATTCCATTTATTCCATTCCATTCCTTTCCTTTCCATTCCACTCCATTCCATTAATTCCATTAATTTCCATTCCATTCCATTTCTAAATTCCATTTCATTAATTTCCATTCCATTCCTCTCCATTCATTCCATTCCATTCCATTCCATTTCATTCCATTTCTTATCATTCCATTCATTCAATTCCAAACCGTTTCTCTCCATTCTATTCCTTTCCATTCTTCTCCTTTCCATTAAATATTTTGCATTCCATATCATTACTCTCCATTCCATTACATTCCTCTCTATTCCATTCTATTTTCTTCTATTCCATTCAATTCCATTCCTCTACATTCCTTCCATTCTATTCCATTCCTCTCCATTCCATTCCATTATATTCCTCTCCATTCAATTCCATTCCATACCTTTCACCTCCATTCTATTCCATTCCATTCTTCTTCATTACAATCAAATCTTTTCCATTCCATTCCATTTCTCTCAATTCCATTCAATTCCTTTCTTCTCAATAACATTTTATTTCATTCAATTTCTTCCATTCCTCTACATAGCATTCAATTCCACTCCGTTCCATTCCTAACCATTCCATTCCAGTCTTTTCCATTCCATTCATTTCCATTACTCTTCATTCCATTTGATTCCATTCCCTTCCATTCCTCAGCATTCCATTCCAATCAATTCCATTTCATTTGACTCCTTTCCATTCCGTTCCTCTCGATTCCATTTCATTCCATTCCACTCCATTCCACTCTTCTCCATTCCTTATCATTCAGTTCCTTTCCATTCCTTTCCTTTCCATTACTCTCCACTTCGTTCCATTTCTTTACTCTCCATTCCATTCTATTCCTCTCTCCTCAATTCCATTTTATTCCATTCCGTTCTATTCCTCTCCATTCCTTTCCATTCCTTTGCATTAATCTCCATTCCGTTGCATACCTCTCCATTCTATTCACTTCCATTCCACTCCATTTTATATGTTTTCTTTCCATTCCATTCCATTCTATTCCTCTCTTTTCCATGCAATTCTATTCCATTCCATTCCATTCCATTCCCTCTATTCCATTCCACTGCATTCCCTTGGTTTGCATTCCATTCCGTTCCTCTCCATTCCATTCCATCCCATTCCTCTCCATACCATTCCTCTCCATTCCATTCTATTTCATTCCACTCCATTCTATTCCTCTCCATTCCATTCCTCCCCATTCCATTCTATTTCATTCCATTCCATTCCATTCCCTTTGTCTAAATTCAATTCCAGCCAGACTCAGTGGCTCAGCCTGTAATTACGTGCATTTGAAAGGTTGAGGTGAGTGGATTGCCTGAGCCCGTGGGTTCGAGACCCCTCTGAGCAGCGAGACCTAGTCTCTAAAATAAATTAAAAAATCAGCCAGGCGTGGTAGCACATGCCTGTAATTTCAGCTACTTGGAAGGCTGAGTCAGAAGGATTGCCTGAGGCCAGCATGTGGAGGCTGCTGTGGCCAGGAGCGGCCACTGCACTCCAGTCTGGGTCACAGAGTGAGACTCCAACTCAAAAAAGAAAAATTCCATTCCATTCCATACCATTCCTCTCCATTCCATTATTCTGCATTCCATTAAAATCCTGTCCCATCAATTCCATTACTTCCATTCCTTTCCATTTCTCTGTATTCTATTCCATTTTATTCCATCCATTCTTTTCCATTCCTCCCCATTCCATTACATTTCATTCCATTTGATACCATTCCATTCCGTTCCTCACCATTCCATTCCATTCCTTTCCATTCCATTCTATCCCATTCCTTTGCATTGCATTCCTCTCCATTCAATACCATTCAATTCCAGTCTCTTCCATTCTGTACCATTCCATTCCATCATCTCCATTCTATTCCATTCAATTCCAATCCAATCCATTCCAATCCTCTCGATTCCATTTCATTCCACTCACTTCCATTCCATTTCATTCCACTTACATCAATATCTCTCCATTCCACACCATTCCATTCCATTCCTTTCCAATTCATTCCTTTCCTCTTGTTTACATTCTATTCCATTCCATTCCACTCCAATCCTTTCCATTCCATTCCTCTCCATTCAATTCCATTCCATACCATTTCTCTCCATTCTATGCCATTCCATTCTTCTCCATTCCGTTAAATTCCTTTTCATTCCAATTCATTACTCTCCATTAAATTCCATTCCTTTCTACTCAATTCCACTTTATTTCAATCCAATCCTTTATATTCCTCTCCATTCATTCAATTCAATTCCATTTCCTTCCTCACCATTCCATTACATTCCATTCCTCACCATTCCGTTCCACTCCATTCCATTCCATTCCTCTCCATTCCATTCGATTGCATTTCCTTCCATTCCAATCCATTCCATTCCTCTCCATTCAATTCAATTCAATTCCATTCCATTCCATTCCATACCATTACAGCCCTGTTCTCAATTCCATTCCTTTCCGTTCCTCTCCATTCAATTCGATTCTATTCCCTTCCATTCCTCACGATTCCTTTCCATCCGTTCCATTTCATTCCACTCCATTCTGCTCGATTGCATTCCATTCCATACCATTTCATTCTTCTCCATTCCCTTCCATTCAATTCCTTTCCATTCCATTCCTTTCCATTCCTCTCCATTTCATTCCCATCCATTTCTTTCCATTACTTTCCACTTTTTCCATTCAATTCCATTCCTCTCCATTTCATTCCATTCAATTCCTCTCCATTAAATTTCAATCTATTGCATTCCATTTCATTCATCTTCATTCGATTCCGTTTCATTCCATTCTTCTCATTCCATTCCTTTCTTTTCCAATTCATTGCTCTCCATTAAATTCAGTTCCTTTCCATTCCATTCCATTCCTTTTCATCCCCCTCCTTTTCATTCCATTGCATTGCATTCCTCTCGATTAAAACAAATTCCATTCTTCTCGATTCTATTCCATTCCATTCCTAACCATACCATTCCATTCCATTAAATTCCATTCCTTTCGATTCCATTCCATTCCTCTTGAATCCATTCTATTCAATTCCTCAGCTTTGCATATCACTCAAATCCATTCTATTGCATTCCATTCCTCCCCATTCCATTCCATTACTTTCCCTTCGATTGCATTCCATTCCTCTCCATTCCATGCCATTCCGTTCCTCTCCATTCCATTCCATTCCACACATTTCTATTCCATTCCACTCAAATCCATTCCTCTCCGTTCCACTCGTATCCGTTCCCTTCCATTCCATTTCTCTTCCTTCCATTCCAATCGTCACCATGCACACAATTGAATTTTTGTCAATTCCATTGCATTCCATTACTCTCCATTCCATTCCATTCCTCACTACTCAATTCTATTTTATTCCTTTACATTCCATTCAATTCCTCTCTAATCAATTCCATTACAATCCATTCCATTCCTCTTAATTCCATTCCAATCCATTCCACTCCATTCCATGTCATTCCATTCTTGGATATTCCATTGCACTCATTTCCACTCCATTCCATTACTCTTGATTCAATTCCATTCCACTAACTTCCATTCCATTCCATTCCATTGCAGTGCGCACACTACCATTCCATTCCATTCCATTCCACTCAAACCCATTCTCATCCATTCAACTCCAATCCATTCAATTGCATTCCATTCCATTTCTCATCATTCCATTCCATTCCACTCCAATCCATTCCATTCAATTCCACTCCATTGCATTCCATTCCATTCCATTCCTCTCCATTCAATTCAATTCCATTCCATACCATTCCTCCTCTTTCCTTTCCATTCCATTCTTCCCAATTCTGTGTCATTTCTTTTCATTCCATTCCATTACTCTCCATTCCATTCTATGCCTCTTTTTTGAATTCCATTTTATTCCATTCCATTCCATTCCTCTCAATTTCTATCCATTCCATTGCATTCCTCTCCATTCTCTTCCATACCTCTCCATTCTATTATTTTCCATTCCATATGTTTCCTTGTCCTTCCATTCTATTCCATTCTATTCCTCTCTATTCCATGTGATTCTATTCTATCCTGTTCCATTCTATTCCATTCTAATCCTTTCCATGCTATTTCTTTGCCTTGGATTGCATTCCAGTCCATTCCTCTCCATTCCATTCCATTCCATTTCTCTTCTCTAAATTCAATTCCATTGTATACAATTCCTCTCCATTCCATTCAATTCCATTATTGTCCATTCCATTAAATTCCTTTCCCATTCATTTCATTACTTCCATTACTTTCCATTCCTCTCTACCAGATTCCATTTTATTACATCTATTCCTTGCCATTCCTCTCCATTCCATTCCATTTCATTCCATTCGATTCCATTTCATTCCGTTCCTCACCATTCCATTCCACTCCATTTCATTCCGTCTATTCCATTCCTTTGCATTGCATTCCTCTCCATTCAATACCATTCGATTTCAATCCCTTCCATTCCTCTTCATTCCACGCAATTCCGTTCATTCCATTCCTTTACATTCCATTCCATTTCTCAATTCCATTCCATTCCATTTCATTCCATTCCTCTACATTCCATTCCATTGCATTCGAGAGGAATGCATTTTCTATGCAATTCTATTACATTACATTACATTCCCTCCATTCCACTCCATTGCATTCCCTTGGTTTGCAATCCATTCCATTCCTCTTCACTCCATTCCTTTCCTCTCCATTCCATTCCATTCGATATCCCTAAATTCAATTCCAGCCGGGCTCAGTGGCTCAGCCTGCAATCCTGTGCCTTTGTGAGGCTGAGGTGAATGGATTGCCTGAGCCCGTAAGTTCTAGACCCATCTTGGCAGCAAGACCTCATCTCTACAATAATTCAAGAAATCAGCCGGGCGTGGTAGTGCATGCATGTACTTTCAGCTACTTGGAAGGTTGAGGCATAAATTTTGCCTGATCCCAGCATGTGGAAGCTGCAGTGGCCGGGAGTGGCCACTGCAATCCAGTCTGAGTGACAGAGTGAGACTCCAACTCAAAAAAAACAAAATTCCATTCCATTCCATACCATTCCTCTCCATTTCATTCCATTCCATTATTCTACATTCCATTAAATTCCTTTCCCATCAATTCCATTACTTCCATTCCTTTCCATTTCTCTGTACTCGATTCCATTTTATTCCATCCATTCCTCTCCATTTCTCTGTACTTGATTCCATTTTATTCCATTCATTCCTTTACATTTCTCTCCATTCCAATCCAGTTCATTCCATTCGATTCCATTCCATTCGGTTCCTCACCATTCCATTCCATTCACTTCTATCCGATTCTTTGCATTGCATTCATCTCCATTCAATAACATTCCATTCCAGTCTCTTCCATTCCGTACCATTCCATTCCATTCCTCCGTTCTATTCCACTCAATTCTAGTTCAATCCATTTCACTCCTCTTGATTCCATTTCATTCCACTCACTTCCATTCCATTACATTCCATTCCACTCACATCAATATCTCTCCATTCCACTCCATTCCATTCCATTCCTTTCCAATCCATTCCTTTTCTCTCGTTTATATTCCAGTCCATTCCATTCCACTCCAATCCATTCCATTCCATTCTATTCCTCTCCATTCAATTCCATACCAATTCTGTCCATTCTATGCCATTCAATTCTTCTCCATTCCATTAAATTTCTTTTCATTGCAATCCATTACTCTCCATTAAATTCCATTCCTTTCCACTCATCCATTATATTTCAATCCAATGCTTTCCATTCCTCTCCATTCATTCAATTCCATTCCATTCCCATCCTCACCATTCCATTACACTCCATTCCCCACCATTCCATTCCACTCCATTTCATTCCATTCCTCTCCATTCCATTCAATTCCATTCCATTCCATTCCACACCATGCCATTCCGGTCCTTTTCTCAGCATTCCATTCCATTCCTTTCCATTCCAATCCATTCCATTCGATTACATTCCCTCCCATTCCTCACTATTCCATTCCATCCATTCCATTTCATTCCATTCCATCCATTCCATTCTGCTCAATTCCATTCCATTCCTTTCTTCTCCATTCCATTTCATTCAGTTCCTTTCCATTCTATGCCTTTCCATTCCTCTCCATTTCATTCAATTCCATTTCTTTCCATTCCTTTTCGCTTTTTCCATTCCATTCAATTCCTCTCCATTAATTTCCATTCCATACCATTTCATTCCTCTCCATTCCATTCCGTTTCATTCCATTCTTCTCCATTCCATTCCATTCCATTCTTTTCCAATCCATTGCTCTCCATTAAATTCAGTTCCTTTCCATTATTTTCCATTCCATTCCATTCCATGCCCCTCCTTTTCATTCTATTCCATTGCATTTCATTCCTCTCGATTACAATACTTTCCATTCTTCACAATTCTAGTCCATTCCATTCCTCACCATACCATTCCATTCCATTCAATTCCATTCCTTTCAATTCCATTCCATTCCATTCCTCTTGAATCCATTCTATTCAGTTCTTCAGCTTTGCATATCACTCAAATCCATTCTATTGCATTCCATTTCTCCCAATTCCATTCCATTCCATTCCCTTCGATTGCATTCCATACCATTCCTCTCCAAAAATGCCATTCCATTCCTCTCCATTCCATTCCATTCCACACACTTCAATTCCATTCCACTCAAATCCATTCCTCTCTATTCCACTCAAATCCATTCCATTCCAATCCATTCCAATTGTCCCCATGCAAACGATTGCATTCTCTCAATTCCATTGCATTCCATTACTCTCCATTGCATTCCATTCCACACTACTCAATTATATTTTATTCCTTTACATTACATTCAATTCCTCTCTAATCCATCTCATTACAATCCATTCCATTGCTCTTAATTCCATTCCAATTCATTCCACTCCATTCCATGCCATTCTATTCCTGGACATTCCATTGCACTCATTTCCACTCCATTCCATTACTCTTGATTCAATTCCATTCCACTCACTTCCATTCCATTCCATTCCATTGCAGTCCACACCCAACCATTCCATTCCATTCCATTCCACTCAAACGCAATCCCATCCTTCCAACTCCAATCCATTGCATTCCATTCAATTGCATTCCATTCCATTTCCCTTCATTCCATTCCATTCCACTCCAATCCATTCCATTCATTTCCACTCCATTGTATTCCATTCCATTCCATTCCTCTCCATTCAATTCCATACCATAGCATTCCTCTTCATTCCTTTCCATTCTATTCTTCCCCATTCTGTGTCATTCCTTTTCATTCCATTCCATTACTCTCCATTCCATTCTATACCTCTCTTCTCAGTTCCATTTTATCCCATTCCATTCCATTCCTCTCAATTCCTATCCGTTCCATTGCATTCCTCTCCATTCTCTTCCGTACCGCTCCATTCTATTCTCTTCCTTTACATTACATTCCATATGTTTCCTTGTCCTTCCATTCCATTCCATTCTATTCCTCTCTATTCCATGCAATTCTATTCCATTCTGTTCCATTCCATTCCATTCCATGCTCTTTCTTTGCCTTGGATGCATTCCCTTACATTTCTCTCCATTCCATTCCATTGCTTTCCATTCCATTCCATTCCATTCCACTTCTCTAAATTCAATTCCATTGTATACAAATTCTCTCCATTCCATTCAATTCCAATATTCTCCATTCCATTAAATTCCTTTCCCATCCATTCCATTGCTTCCATTCCTTTCCATTCCTCTCTACTAGAATCCAGTCTATTCCATCCATTCCTTGCCATTCCTCTCCATTCCATTCCATTTCATACCATTCAATTTGATTCCATTCCCTTCCTCACCATTTCATTCCACTCCGTTTCATTCCCTTCTATTCCATTCCTTTGCATTGCATTCCTCTCCATTCAATACCATTCCATTCTATTCCCTTCCATTCCTCTCCATTCCACGCAATTCCATTCATTCCATTCCTTTACATTCCATTCCTTTTCTCAATTCCATTCCATTCCATTTCATTCCCTGACTCTCCATTCCATTCCATTGCATTCCATTCCATTGTTTTCCATTCCATTCTTCTCAATTCCATTCCCTTCCACTGACTTCCATTCCATTCCATACCATTCCATTCACATCCATTCCATTCCATTCCTTTCCACTCAAATCCTTTCTTCTCCAATCCAGTCCATTCCATTCATTGCAGTCCATTCTGTACCATTTCTTTCAATTGCATTCCATTCCATTCCTCTCCTTTCCATTCCTTTCCATTCTATTCCATTCCATTTCATTCTATTCCATTCCTCTCCATTCTATACCAGTCCATACCTTTCCAATCCATTCAATTACTTTCCATCTTCTCCTGTCTATTAAAATTTTGGCATTGCATTCCATTACTCCCATCAAATCCATTGCTCTCTATTTAATTCTATTTTAGGCTATTCCATTTCATTCCTCTCTATTCCATTCCGTTCTATTCCTCACCATTAAATTCCACAGCATTCCATTTCCGTCTGTTCCATTCCTTTCAAATCATTCCTCTCCATTCCATTTCATTCCATTCCCTTCCATTCCTCAACAATCCATTCCAATCCATTACATTCCATTACAATCCATTCCTTTCCTTTCTTATCAATGCCATTCCATTCCATTCAATTCTTCTCCATTCTGTTCCATTCCATTCATTTCCTCTCCCTTGAATTCTATTCCATTTCTCTCAATTCAATTTCATTTTTTTCCATTCCTTTCCATTCCACTCCATTACATTCATTCCATTAATTTCCATTCCATTCCATTTTTCAATTCCATTTCATTCAACTCCATTCCATTCTTCTCCATTCATTCCATTCCATTTCATTCCATTCCATTCCTTTCCATTCAATTCCATTCCATACCTTTTCTCTCCATTCTATTCCATTCCACTATTCTCCTTTCCTTATATATTTTGCATTCCATTTCGATACTCTCCATTCCATTCCATTCCACTCTATTCCATTCTGTTTTATTCCAGTCCATTCAATTCCATTCCTCTCCATTCCATTACATTATATTCCTCTCCATTCAATTCAATTCCATACCTTTCATTTCCGTTCTATTCCATTCCTTTCTTCTCCATTACAATAAAATCATTTCATTCCATTCCATTTCTCTCAATTCCATTCCATTCCTCTCTACTCATTCCATTTTATTTCATTCCATTCCTTCCATTCCTCTACATAACATTCAGTTCCATTCCTCACCATTCCTTTCCACTCTTTTCCATTCCATTCCTTTCCATTTCTCTCCAGTCCATTTGATTCCATTCCCTTCCATTCCTCAGCATTCCATTCCAATCAATTCCATTTCTTTTTACTCCTTTCCATTCCATTCCTCTCGATTCCATTCCATTCCATTCCACTCCATTCCATTCTTCTCCATTCCATATCATTCAGTTCTTTTCCATTCCTTTCCTTTCCATTACTCTCCATTTCATTCCAATCCATTACTCTCCATTCCATTCTATTCCTCTCTCCTCAATTCCATTTTATTCCATTCCATTATATTCCTCTCCATTCCATTCCATTCCTTTGCATTCCTCTCCATTCCATTGCGTACATCTCCATTCTATTCACTTCTATTCCACTCCATTCCATACGTTTCCTTTCCATTCCATTCCATTCTATTCCTCTCTTTTCCATGCAATTCTCTTCCATTCTTTTCCCTTCCATTCCCTCCATTCCACTCCATTGCATTCCCTTGGTTTGCATTCCATTCCCTTCCTCTCCATTTCATTCCATTCCTTTCCTCTGCATTCTATTCCATTCCATTCCTCTTCATTCCGTTGCATTTCATTCCATTCCATTCCATTCCATTTCTCTAAATTCAATTCCAGCCGGCCTCAATGGCTCATTCTGTAATCCCGTGCCTTTGGGATGCTGAGGTGAGTGGATTGCCTGAGCCCGTGGGTTTGAGACCCATCGAGGCAGCGAGACCTCATCTCTACAATAAATCAAAAAATCAGCTGGGCATGGTAGCACATGCCTGTAATTTCGGCGACTTGGAAAGCTGAGGCAGAAGGATCACCTGAGCCAGCACGTGGAGTCTGTGATGGCCGGGAGCAGCCACTGCATTCCTGTCTGGGTGAGAGAGTGAGACTCCAACTCAAAAAAAAAGAAATTCAATTCCATTCCATACCATTCGTCTCCATTCCATTCCATTCCATTATTCTCTATTCCATTAAATTCCTTTCCCATCAATTCCACTACTTCCATTCCTTTCCATTTCTCTGTACTCGATTCCATTTTATTCCATCCATTCCTTTCCGTTCCTCTCCATTCCATTCCATTTCATTCCATTCCATTCCGTTCCTCACCATTCCATTCCATTCCATTTCATTACCTTCTATTCCATTCCTTTGCATTGCATTCCTCTCCTTTCAATACCATTCCAGTTCATTCCCTTCCATTCCTCTCCATTCCTCGCAATTCGGTTTATTCCATTCCTTTACATTCCATTCCGTTTCTCAATTCCATTCCATTTCATTGCATTTCTTTCCTCTCCATTCTATTCCATTGCATTCTATTCCGTTGTTTTCCATTGCATTCCTCTCAATTCCATTCCCTTCCATTGACTTCCATTCCATTCTATACCATTCCACTCACATCCATTCCATTCCATTCCTTTCCACTCAAATCCTTTCTTCTCCAATCCACTCCATTCCATTCCTTCCAGTCCACTAAATTCCACAGCATTCCATTCCCGTCTATTACATTCCTTTCAATTCATTCCTCTCCATTCCATTTCATTCCATTCCGTTCCATTCCTCCACAATCCATTCCAATTCATTGCATTTCATTACAATTCATTCTTTTCCTTTCTTATCGATGTCATTCCATTCCATTCAATTCTATTCCATTCCATTCACTCCTTTCCCTTGAATTCCATTCCATTACTCTCAATTCAATTCCATTTATTCCATTCCATTCCATTCATTTCCATTCCACTCCATTTCATTCATTCCAATAATTTCCATTCCATTCCTTTCTCAATTCCATTTCATTCAATTCCATTCCATTCCTCTCCATTCATTCCATTCCATTCCTTTCCATTCAATTCCATTCCATACCATTTCTCTCCATTCTATTCCATTCCATTCTTCTCCTTTCCATTTAATATTTTGCATTCCATTTCATTACTCTCCATTCCATTTCATTCCTCTCTATTCCATTTTATTTTATTCTATTCCATTCAGTTCCATTCCTCTACATTCAATTCCATTCTATTCCATTCCTCTCCATTCCATTACATTATATTCCTCTCCATTAAATTCCGTTCCATACCTTTCATCGCCATTCTATTCCATTCCATTCTTCTCCATTATGATAAAATCTTTTCCATTCCATGCAATTTCTCTCAATTCCATTCCATTCCTCTCTCCTCAATTCCATTTTATTTCATTCCATTCCTCTACATAACATTCAATTCCATTCCGTTCCGTTCCTCACCATTCCATTCCACTCTTTTCCATTCCATTTCTTTCCATTCTCTCCATTTTATATGATTCCATTCTTTTGCATTCTTCAGCATTCCATTCTAATCAATTCCATTTCATTCGACTCCTTTCCATTCCATTCCTCTTGACTCCATTCCACTCCATTCCATTCTTCTCCATTCCTTATCATTCAGTTCCTTTCCATTCCATTCCTTTCCATTTCTCTCCATTTCATTTCATTCCATTACTCTCCATTCCATTCCAATTTTTTCATTCAATTCTATTCATCTCCATTTCATTTCATTCCATTCTTCTCCACTAAATGCTATTCCATTCTATTCCATTTCATTCTTCTCCTTTCCTTTCCATTCCATTCCATTCCATTCAATTCCTTTCCAATCCATTGCTCTCCATTAAACTCAGGTCCTTTCCATTCCATTCCACTCCCCTCCTTTCCATTCCATTCCATTCCATTCCTCATAATTACATTACATTACATTCTTCTCAATTCCATTCCATTCCTTTCCTCATCATTCCGTTCAATTGCATTCCTCCCGATTCCATTCCATTCCATTCTCTCAAATCCCTTTCATTATATTCCACAGCTTTTGATTCCACTCAAATCCATTCCATGCCCTTCCATTCCTTCCCATTCCATTCCATTCCACTCCCTCGATTGCTTTCCATAGCATTCCTCTCCAATACATGCCATTCCATTCCTCTCCTTTCCCTTCCATTCCATTCCACACACTTCCATTCCATTCACTTCCACTCAAATCCATTCCTATCCATTCCACTCCAACGCATTCCATTCTATTCATTTCAATTCAATTCCATTCCATTCGAAACCGCTACATTGCATACAATTGCATCCCTTTGCATTTCTTTGAATTCCATTACTGCCCATTCCATTCCATTCCGCTCTACTCAATTCCACTTTAGATCATTATACTCCAATCAATTCCTCTCTATTCCATTCCATTGCAAACCATTCCATTCCTCTTAATTCCATTCAAATCCATTCCACTCCATTCCATGCCATTCCAATCCTGAAAATTCCATTAAACTCAATTCAACTACTTCCATTCCTCTTGATTCGATTCCTTCCACTCACTTCCATTCGATTCCATTCCATTCCACACACTACCATTCCATTCCATTCCACTCTAATCCATTCATCTCCATTCCACTCCAAACCATTCCATCCATTCCATTCCATTCCACTCCATTCTTTTTCTCTTCATTCCAATCTTTTCCATTCCACTCCAATCCATTCCATTCAGTTCCTCTCCATTGCCTTCCATTCCATTCTTCCCAAATCCGTTTCATTCCTTTCCAATCCATTCCATTACTCTCCATTCCATTCTATTCCTCTCTCCTCAATTTCATTATATTCCATTCCATTCTATTCCTCTCCATTCCTTTCCATTCCTTTGCATTCCTCTCCATTCCATTGCATACCTCTCCATTCTATTCACTTCCATTCCACTCCAATTATTTGTTTCCTTTCCATTCCATTCCATTCTATTCCTCTCTTTTCCATGCAATTCTTACCATTCAATTCCCTCCATTCCACTCCATTGCATTTCGTTGGTCTGCATTCCATTCCATTTCTCTCCATTCCATTCCTATCCTCTCTATTCCATTCCATTCCATTCCTCTCCCTTCCATTCCATTCCATTCCATTTCTCTAAATTCAATTCTAGCCAGGCTCGGTGGCTCAACCTGTAATCCCGTGCCTTTGGGAGGCTGTGGTGAGTGGATTGCCTGAGCCTGTGGGTTCGAGACCCGTCTGGGCAGAGAGACCTCATCTCTACAATAAATCAAAAAATCAGCCGGGCGTGGTAGCGTTTGCCTGTAATTTCAGCTACTTGGAAGACTGAGTCAAAAGGATAGCCTGAGCCCTGCATGTGGAGGCTGCAGTGGCCAGGAGTGGTCACTGCACTCCATTCTGGGTGACAGAGGGAGACTCCAACTCAAAAAAAAATTCAATTCCATTTCATACCATTCCGATCCATTCCATTATTCTCCATTCCATTAAATTCATTTCCCATCAATTCCATTACTTCCATTCCTTTCCATTTCTCTGTACTCGATTCCATTTTATGTCATCCATTCCTTTCCATTCCTCTCCATTTCATTCCATTAGATTCCATTCCATTCCGTTCCTCACCATTCCATTCCATTCCCTTCTATCCCATTCCTTTGTATTGCATTCCTCTGCATTCAATACCATTCCATTCCATTCCTTACCGTTCCATTCTACTCAATTCCAATCCAATCCATTCCACTCCTCTCGATTCCATTTCAGTCCACTCATTTCCATTCCATTCCCTTCCATTCCACTTACATCAATATCTCTCCATTCCACTCCATTCCAATCCATTCCTTTCCATTCTATTCCAATTCTTTCGTTTACATTCCATTTCATTCCATTCAATTCCACTCCAATCCATTCCATTCCTCTCCATTCAATTCCGTTCCATACCATTTCTCTCCATTCTATTCCATTCCATTCTTCTCCATTCCATTAAATTCCTTTTCATTCCATTCCATTACTCTCCATTAAATTCCATTCCTCTCTACTCAATTCCATTGTATTTCAATCCAATCCTTTCCATTCCTCCCCATTCAATTCAGTTCCATGCCCTTCCTCACCATTCCATTACAGTCCATTCCTTACCATTCCATTGCACCCAATCCATTCCATTCCTATCCATTCCATTCGATTGCATTTCCTTCCATTCCAATCCATTTCATTCCATGCCATGCCATTCCTCTCCATCCCATTCAATTCCATTTCATTCCATTCCGCACCATACCATTCCAGTCCTTTTCTCACCATTCCATTCCAGTCCTTTCCGTTCCTCTCCATTTCATTTGATTCCATTCCCTTCCATTCCTCACCATTCCATTCCATTCGTTCCATTTTATTCCACTCCATTCCATTCCATTCCACTCAATTCCATTCCATTCCATACCATTCTTCTCCATTCCATTCCATTGAGTTCCTTTCCATTCCATTCCTTTCCATTCCTCTTCATTTCGTACCATTCCATTCTTTTCTATTCCTTTCCACTTTTTCCATTCAATTCCATTCCTCTCCATTTCATTCCATTCAATTCCTCCTCAGTAAATTCCATTCCATTTCATTCCTTTCCATTCCATTCCATTTCATTCCATTCTTCTCCATTCCATTCCATTCTTTTCCAATCAAATGCTCTCCATTAAATTCAATTCCTTTCCATTCTATTCCATCCCCCCCCTTTTCATTCCATTGCATTGCATTCCTCTCTATTACAATATATTCCATTCTTCTCGATTCTATTCCATTCCATTCCTCACCATGCAAATCCAATCCATTCAATTCCATTCCTTTCTATTCCATTCCATTCCATTCCTCTTGAATCCATTCTATTCAATTCCTCAGATTGGCATATCACTCAAATCCATTCTATTGCAACCCATTCCTCCCCCATTCAATTCCATTCCATTCCCTTCGATTACATCCCATGCCATTCCTCTCCATTCCATGCCATTCCATTCCTCTCCATTCCATTCAATTCCATTCCACACACTTCCATTCCATTCCACTCAAATCCAATCCTCTCTGTTCCACTCGAATCCATTTCATTCCATTCTATATCATTTTTCTTCCTTTATTCCACTCCATTCCAATCCATTCCATTCCATTTCATTCCATTCGATCCCATTCTATTCCGTTCCTCACCATTCCATTCCACTCCATTTCATTTCCTTCTATTCCATTCCTTTGCATTGCATTCCTCTCCGTTCAATACCATTCCATTCCATTCCCTTCCATAACTATCCATTCAGCACAATTCCGTTCATTCCATTCCTTTACATGCCATTTCTCAATTCCATTCCATTCCTTTCCATTCCAATCCTCTCCATTCCATTCCATTGCATTCCATTGCATTGTTTTCCATTCCATTCCTCTCTATTCCATTCCGTTCCACTCACTTCCATTCCATTCCATACCATTCCACTCACATTCATTCCATTCCATTCCTTTCCACTCAAATCCTCTCTTCTCCATTCCTCTCCATTCCATTCATTCCAGTCCCTACCGTTCCAATTCTCTCAATTGCAACCATTTCATTCCTCTCCTTTCCATTCCATTCCATTCCATTCCATTTCATTCCATTCCATTCCTCTGGATTCTATTCCATCCATACGATTTCTATCCATTCATTTACTTTCCATCTACTCCTTTCTATTAAAATTTTGACATTGCATTCCATTACTCTCCATCAATTCCATTCCTCTCTATTTAATTCTATTATAGTCTATTCCTTTTCATTCCTCTTCATTCCATTCTATTCCTCACCATTAAATTCCACAGCATTCAATTCCCGTCTATTCCATTCCTTTCAATTCATTCCTGTCCATTCCATTTCATTCCATTCCCTTCCATTCCTCAACAATACATTCCAATCCATTGCATTTCATTACAATCCATTCCTTTCCTTTCTTATCGATGCCATTCCATTCCATTCAATTCCTCTCCATTCCATTCCATTCTGTTCCATTCCATTCAATTCCTCTCCCTTGAATTCCATTCCATTTCTCTCAATTCAATTCCATTTATTCAATTCCATTCCATTCCTTTCCATTCCACTCCATTCCATTCATTCCATTAATTTCCATTCCATTCCATTCCTCAATTCCATTTCATTCAATTCCAATCCATTCCTCTTCATTCATTCCATTCCATTCCATTCCGTTCCATTCCTTTCCATTCAACTCCATTCCAGACCATTTCTCTTCATTCTATTCCGTTCCATTCTTCTCCTTTCCATTAAATATTTTGCATTCCATTTCATTACTCTCCATTCCATTCCATTACTCTCTATTCCATTCCATTACTCTCTATTCCATTCTATTTTCTTCTATTCCATCCAATTCCATTCCTCTACATTCCATTCCATTCTATTTCATTCCTCTCCATTCCATTCCATTATATTCCTCTCCATTCAATTCCATTCGATACCTTTCATCTCCATTCTATTCCATTCCATTCTTCTCCATTACGATAAAATCTTTTCTGTTCCATTTCATTTCTCTCAAATCCATTCCATTCCTTTCTACTCAATTCCATTTTATTACATTCCATTCCTTCCATTCCTCTATATAACATTCAATTCCATTCCGTTCCATTCCTCACCATTCCATTCCACTCTTTTCCATACCATTTCTTTCCATTTCTCTCCATTCCATTTGATTCCATTCCCTTCCATTCCTCAGCATTCCATTCCCATCTATTCCATTTCATTGGACTCCTTTCCATTCCATTCATCTCGATTCCATTCCAATTCATTCCATTCCATTCCATTCTTCTCCATTCCATATCATTCAGTTCCTTTCCATTCCATTCCTTTCAATTACTCTCCATTTCATTCCATTGTATTAATCTCCATTCCATTCCAATTTTTCCATTCAATTCTATTCCTCTCCATTTCATTCCCTTCAATCCTCTTCACTTAATTCCATTCCATTCTATTCATTTCATTCCTCTCCTTTCCTTTCCATTACATTCCATTTCATTCCTCTCCTTTCAGTTCCATTCAATTCCTTTCCAATCCATTGCTCTCCATTAAACTCAGGTCCTTTCCATTCCATTCCACTACCCTCCTTTCCATTCCATTTCATTCCATTCCTCATGATTACATTACATAACATTTTTCTCAATTCCATTCCCTTCCTTTCTTCACCATTCCATTCTATAACATTTTTCTCAATTCCATTCCCTTCCTTTCTTCACCATTCCATTCCATTTCATTCAATCCCATTCTTCCCGATTCCATTCCATTCCATTCTCTCAATTCCCTTCCTTTCAATTCCACAGCTTTCGATTCCACTCAAATCCATTCCATGCCCTTCCGTTCCTGCCCATTCCATTCCATTCCTTTAGATTGCATTCCATTGCATTCCTCTCCAATACATGCCATTCCATTCCTCTCCTTTCCCTTCCATTCCATTCCACACACTTCTATTCCATTCCATTCGCTTCCTCTCAAATCCATTCCTATCCATTCCACTCCAACCCAATCCCTTCTATTCAATTCAATTCAATTCAATTCAATTCCAAAACTCTCCATTGCATACAATTGCATCCCTTTGAATTCCATTACTGTCCATTCCATTTCATTCTTCTCTACTCAATTCTATTTTAGTTCATTACATTCCAATCAATTCCTCTTTATTCCATTCCATTGTAATCCATCCCATTCCAATTAATTTCATTCCAATCCATTGCCCCTTCATTCCATGCCATTCCTTTCCTGAACATTCCATTACACTCAATTCCACTACATCCATTCCTCTTGATTCAATTCCTTCCACTCACTTCCATTCCATTCCATTCCATTCCACAAACTACTGTTCCATTCCATTCCACTCAAATCCATTCATCTCCGTTCCACTCCAAACCATTCCATCCATTCCACTCAATTCTTTGTCTCTTCATTCCATGCTATTCCATTCGATTCCACTGCAGTCCATTCGATTCAATTCTTCTCCATTGCATTCCATTCTATTCTTCCCAAATCGTTTCATTCCTTTCCTTTCCATTCCATTCCATTACTCTTCATTCCATTCTATTCCTGTCTCCTCAATTCCATTTTATTCCATTCCATTCTGTTCCTCTCCATTCCTTTCCATTCCTTTGCATTCCTCTCCATTCCATTGCATACCTCTCCATTCTATTCACGTCCATTACTCTCCATTCCATATGCTTCCTCTCCATTCCAATCCATTCTATTCCTCTCTTTTCCATGCAATTATATTCCATTCCATTCCCTTCCATTCCCTCCATTCCAGCCATTGTATTCCCTTTGTTTGCATTCCATTCCATTCCTCTCCATTCCATTCCTTTCCTCTCCATACCATTTCATTCCATTCCTTTCCTTCCATTCCACTCCATCCCATTCCATTCCATTCCATGTCTCTAAATTCAATTTCAGCCAGGCTCGGTGGTTCAGCTTGTAATTTCGTGCCTTTGGGAGGCTGAAGTGAGTTTGTTGCCTGAGCCCATGGGTTCGAGACCCGTTTGGACAGCGAGACATCATCTCTACAATAAATCAAAAAATCAGACGGCCGTGGTAGCGCATGCTTGTAATTTCAGCTACTTGGAAAGCTGAGGCAGAAGGATCGCCAAAGCCCAGCATGTGAAGGCTGCAGTGGCCCGGAGCGGCCCATGCATTCCAGTCTGGGTAACAGAGTGAGACTCCAACTCAAAAAAAAATAAATTCAATTCCATTCCATACCATTCTTCTCCATTCCATTTCATTCCATTATTCTCCATTCCATTAAATTCCATTCCCATCAATTCCATTACTTCCATTCCTATCCATTTCTCTACTTGATTCCATTTTATTCCATCCATTCCTTTCCATTCCTCTCCATTCCATTCCATTTCATTCCATTCGATTCCATTCCATTCCGTTCCTCACCATTCCATTCCATTCCATGCCATTCTATTCCATTCCTTTGCATTGCATTCCTCTCCATTCAATACCATTCCATTGCAGTCTCTTCCATTCTGTACCATTCCATTCCATTCCTCACCGTTTCATTCCACTCAATTCCAGTCCAATGCATTCCACTCCTATGGATTCCATTTCATTCCACTTATTTCCATTCCATCCCATTACATTCCACTCACATCAATATCTCTCCATTCCACTCCATTCCATTCCATTGCTCTCCATTCCATTCCATTTCTCTCGTTTACGTTCCATTCCATTCCATTCCACTCCAATCCATTCCATTCCTTTCCATTCCTCTCCATTCAATTCCATTCCATAAAATTTCTCTCCATTCTATTCCATTCCATTCTTCTCCATTCCATAAAATTCCTTTTAATTCCATTCCATTAGTTTACATTAAATTCCATTCCTCTCTACTCAATTCCAATTTATTTCAATCCAATCCTTTCAATTCCTCTCCATTCATTCAATTCCATTCCATTCTCTTCCTCAACATTCCATTCCACTCAATTTCATTCCATTCCTCTCCATTCCATTCGTTTGCATTTCCTTCCATTCTAATCCATTCCATTCCATTCCTCTCCATTTCATTCAATTCCATTCCATTCATTCTGAACCATACCATTCCAGTCCTTTGCTCACCATGCCATTCCATTCCTTTCCCATTCAACTCCATTCCATTCGATTCCATTCCTTTCCATTCCTCACCATTCCTTTCCATCCGTTCCATTTCATTCCACTCCATCCATTCCATTCTGCTCGACTCCATTCCATTCCATTTTTCTACATTCCATTCCATTCAGTGTCTTTCCATTCCATTCCTTTCCATTCCTCTCCCTTTCATTCCATTCCATTTCTTTCCATTCCTTTCCGCTTTTTCCATTCAATTCCATATCTCTCCATTTCATTCCATTCAATTCCTCTCCATTAAATTCCATTATATTCCATTCCATTTCATTCCTCTCCATTCCGTTCCATTTCATTCCATTCTTCTCAATTCCATTCCATTCTTTTCCAATCCATTGCTCTCCATTAAATTCAGTTCCTTTCCATTCCATTCCATCCTCCTCCTTTTCATTCCATTGCATTGCACTCCTCTTGATTACAATACATTCCATTCTTATCGATTCTAGTACATTCCATTCCTCACTATACAATCCCTTTCCATTCAATTCTATTCCTTTCTATTCCATTACATTCCATTCCACTTGAATGCATACTATTCAATTCCTCAGCTTTGCATATCACTCAAATTCTTTCTATTGCAATCTTTTCCTCCCCATTCCATTCCCTTCGATTGCATTCCATTCCATTCCTCGCAATTCCATGCCATTCCATTCCTCTCCATTCTATTCCATTCCATTCCACACTCTTCTATTCCATTCTATTCCATTCCACTCAAATCCATTCCTCTCCATTCCACTCGAATCCGTTCCATTCCATTTTATTTCATTACTCTTACTTCCATTCCATTCCATTCCGATCCATTCCAATCGTCGCCATGAATACAATTGCATTCCTTTCAATTCCATTGTATACCATTACTCTCCATTCCATTCAATTCCTCACTACTCAATTCTATTTTATTCCTTTACATTCCATTCAATTCCTCTCTAATCCATTCCATTACAATCCATTCCATTCTTCTTAATTTCATTCCAATCCATTCCACTCTATTCCATGCCATTCCATTCCTGGACATTCCATTAAACTTATTTCCACTCCATTACATTACTCTTGATTCAATTCCATTCCACTCACTTCCATTCAATTCCATTCCATTGCAGTCCACACACTACCACTCAATTCCATTCCATTCCACTCTAATGCTTTCCTCTCCATTCAACTCTAATCCATTCCATTCCATTCAATTGCATTCCATTCCATTTCTCTTCATTCCATTTCATTCCACTCCAATCCATTTCATTCAATTCCACTCCATTGCCTTCCTTTCCATTCCATTCCTCTCCATTCAATTCCATTCCATACCACTCCTCTTCATTCCTTTCCATTCCATTCTTTCCAATTCTGTGTCATTCCTTTTCATTCCATTTCATTACTTTCCTTTCCATTCTAACCACTCTCCTCAATTCCATTTTATTCCATTCCATTCCTCTCAATTCCTATTCATTCCATTGCATTCCTCTCCATTCTATTCCATACCTCTCCATTCTATTCTCTTCCATATTATTCCATTCCATATGTTTCCTTGTCCTTCCATTCCATTGCATTCTATTCCTCTCTATTCCAATCAATTCTATTCCATTCCATTCCAACCCATTCCATGCTATTTCATTCCCTTGGATTGCACTCCATTCCATTTCATTCCCCACCATACCATTCCATTTCATTCTACTCCATTCCATTCCATTTCTCTAAATTCAATTCCATTATATACCCTTCCTCTCCATTCCATTCAACTCCATTATTCTCCATTCCATTAAATTCCTTTCCCTTCCATTCCATTACTTACATTCCTTTCCATTCCTCTCTACTAGATTCCATTTTATGCCATCCATTCCTTTACATTCCTCTCCTTTCCATTCCATTTCATTCCATTCAATACCATTCCATTCCATTCCTCACCATTCCATTCCACTCCATTTCATTCCCTTTTATTCCATTCCTTTGCATTGCATTCCTCTCAATTCAGTAGCATTTCATTCCATTCCCTTCCATTCCTCTCCATTCCACTCAATTCCGTTCTTTCCATTCCTTTACATTCCATTCCATTTCTCAATACCATTCCATTCCATTCCTCTCCATTCCATTGCATTCCTTACCATTGTTTTCCATTCCATTCCTCTTGATTCTATTCCGTTCCACTCACTTCCATTCCATTCCATACCATTCCACTTATATCCATTCCATTCCATTCCTTTCCACTCAATCCTTTCTTCTCCAATCCACTCCATTCCATTCATTCAAGTCCATTCCGTTCCTTTTCTCTCAATTGCATTCCATCCCATTCCTCTCCTTTCCATTCTTTTCCATTCCATTCCATTTCATTCTATTCCATTCCTCTCCATTCTATGCCATTCCATACCATTCCTATCCATTCAATTACTTTCCATCTTCTAATTTCTATTGAAATTTTGTCATTGCATTCCATTACTCCCCATCAATTCTATTCCTCTCTATTTAATTCTATTTTAGTCTACTCCATTTCATTCCTCTCCATTCCATTCCATTCCATTCCATTCTATTCCTCCCCAATAAATTCCTCAGCATTCCATTCCCGTCTGTTCCATTCCTTTCAATTCTTTCCTCTTCTTTCTTATCGATTCCATTCCCTTCCATTCAATTCCTCTCCATTCCATTCCATTCTGTTCCATTCCATTCAATTCCTCTCCCTTGAATTCCATTCCATTTCTCCCAATTCAATTCCATTTATTCCATTCCATTCCATTCCTTTCCATTCCACTATTTTTCATTCATTCCATTAAGTTTCATTCCATTCAATTTCTCAATTCCATTTCATTCAATTCCATTCCATTCCTCTCCATTTATTTCATTCCATTCCATTCCATTCCATACCATTTCTCCCCATTTTATTCCATTCCATTCTTCTCCTTTCCATTAAAAATTTTGCATTCCATTTCATTACTCTCCATTCCATTCCATCCTTCTCTATTCCATTCTATTTTATTCTATTCCATTCGATTCCATTCCTCTACATTCCATTCATTTCCATTCCTCTCCATTCCATTACAATATATTCCTCTCCATTCAATTCCATTCAATACTTTTCATCTCCATTCTATTCCATTCCATTCTTCTCTATTACTATATAATCTTTTCCATTCCATTCCTGTCCATTTCTCTCCATTCTTTTGATTCCATTCCCTTCCATTCCACAGCATTCAATTCCAATCAATTTCATTTCATTCGACTCCTTTTCATTCCATTCCTCTCGATTCCATTCCATTTCATTCCATTCCACTTCATTCCTTTCTACTCCATTCCATATCATTCATTTCCTTTCTATTCCATTCCTTTCCATTACTCTCCATTTCATTCCATTCCATTACTCTCCATTCCATTCTATTCCTCTCTCCTCAATTCTATTTTATTCCATTCCATTCTATTTCTCTCCAATCCTTTCCATTCCTTTGCATTCCTCTCCATTCCATTGCATACCTCTCCATTCTATTCCACTCCATTCCACTCCATTCCATATGCTTCCTTTCCATTCCATTACATTCTATTCCTCTCTTTTCCATGCAATTCTATTCCGTTCCATTCCATTTCATTCCCTCCATTCCACTCCATTGCATGCCTTTGGTTTGCATTCCATTCCATTCCTCCCCATTACATTCCACTCCATTCCTTTCCTCTCCATTCCATTCCTCTCCATTACATCCCATTTCATCCCATTCCATTCCATTCCATTCCATTTCTCTAAACTCAATTCCAGCCGGGCTCAGTGGCACGGACTGCAATCCCATACCTTTGGGAGGCTGAGGTGAGTGGATTGCCTGAGCCCGTGTGTTCGAGATCTGTCTGTGCAATGAGACCTCATCTCTACAATAAATCAAAAATCAGCCTGGCGTGGTAGTGCATGCCTGTCATTTTGGCTACTTGGAAGGCTGAGGTAGAATGATCGCCTGAGCCCAGCATGTGTTGGCTGCGGTGGCCAGGAATGGCCACTGCACTCCAGTCTGGATGGCAGAGTGAGACTCCAAATTAAAAAAAATTCCATTCCATTCCATTCCATTATAATCTATTTCATTAAATTCCTTTCCCATCAATTCCAATACTTCCATTCCTTTCCATTTCTCTGTACTTGATTCCATTTTATTCCATCCATTCCTTTCCATTCCTCTCCATTCCATTCCATTTCATTCCATTCGATTCCATTCCAGTCCGTTCCTCTCTATTCCATTCCATTTCATTCCATTCCATTCCATTCCATTCCCTTCCTCACCATTCCATTCCATACCATTTCATTCCCTTCTATCCCATTACTTTGCATTGCATTCCTCTCCATTCAATACCATTCCATTCCAGTCTCTTCCATTTCATACCATTCCATTCCATTCCTCACCGTTGCATTCCACTCAATTCCAATCCAATCCATTCCACTCCTCTCAATTCCATTTCATTCCACTCACTTCCATTCCATTCCATTGCATTCCACTCCATTACATTCCATTTCTTTCCATTCCATTCCAATTCTCTCGTTTACATTCCATTCCATTACAATCCATTTTATTCCATTCCGTTCCTCTTCATTCAATTCCATTCCATACCATTTCTCTCCATTCTGTTGCATTCCATTCTTCTCCATTCCCTTAAATTCCTTTTCATTCCATTCCATTACTCTCCATTAAATTCCATTCTTCTCTACTCAATTTCATTTTAATTCAATCCAATCCTTTCCATTCCTCTCCATTAATTCAATTCCATTCCATTCGCTTCCTCACCATTCCATTGCAGTCCATTCCTCACCATTCCATTCCTCTCCATTCCATTCGATTGTATTTCCTTTCATTCCAATCCATTCCATTCCATGCCATTCCATTCCTCTTCATTCATTCAATTCCATCCATTCCATTCCAAACCATACCATTCCAGTCCTTTTCTCATCATTCCCTTCCATTCCATTCCTTTCCGTTCCTCTCTGTTTCATTCCATTCCATTTCTTTCCATTCCTTTCTGCTTTTTCACTGAATTCCATTCTTCTCCATTTCATTCCATTCAATTTCTCTCCATTAAATTACATTCCATTCCATTCCATTTCATTCCTCTCCATTCCATTCCATTTCATTCCATTCTTCTCCAATTCCATTCCGTTCTTTTCCAATCCATTGCTCTCCATTAAATTCAGTTCCTTTCCATTCGATTCCATCCTCCTACATTTCATTCCATTGCATTGCATTTCTCTCGATTACAATACATTCCATTCTTCTCAATTTTATTCCATTCCATTCCTCACCATACCATTCCATTCAATTCAACACCATTCCTTTTAATTCCATTGCATTCCATTCCTCTTGAATCCATTCTTTTCAATTCCTCAGCTTTGCTTATCACTCAAATCGATTCTATTGCATTCCATTCCTCCCCATTCAATTCCATTCCATTCCCTACGATTGCATTCCATTCCATTCCTCTCCATTGCATTCCATTCCATTCCACACACTTCAATTCCATTCCATTCCATTCCACTCAAATCCATTCCTCTCCCTTCTACTCGAATCCATTCCATCCCATTCTATTCCATTTCTCTTCCTTCCTTTCCATTCCATTCCAATCCATTCCAATCGTCTCCATGCATACAACTGCATTCCTTTCAATTCAATTGCATTCCGTTACTCTCCATTCCATTCAATTTCTCACTACTCAATTCTATTTTATTCCTTTACATTCCACTCAATTCCTCTCTAATCCATTCTATTCCTCTTAATTCCATTCCAAACCATTCCACTCCATTCCATGCCATTGCATTCCTGGACATTCCATTACACTCATTTCCACTCCATTCCAATACTCTTTATTCCATTCCATTCCACTCACTTCCATTCCCTTCCATTCCATTGCAGTCCACACACTACCACTCCATTCCATTCCATTCCACTCAAATCCATTCCTCTCCATTCAACTCCAATCAATTCTATTCCATTCTATTGCATTCCATTCCATTTCTCTTCATTCTATTCCAATCCACTCCAATCCATTCCATTCAATTCCACTCCATTGTATTCCTTTCCATTCCATTCCTCTCCATTCAATTCCATTCCAAACCACTCCTCTTCATTCCTTTCCCTTCCATTCTTCCCAATTCTGTGTCATTCCTTTTCATTCCATTTCATTACTCTCCATTCCATTCTAACCTCTCTCCTCAATTCCATTTTATTCCATTCCATTCCATTCCTCTCAATTCCTATCCATTATATTGCATTCCTCTCCATTCTGTTCCATACCTCTCCATTTTAACCTCTTCCATTTCATTCCATTCCATATGTTTCCTTGTCCTTCCATTCCATGCAATTCTATTCCATTCCATTCCATTGAAATCCATTCCATGCTATTTCATTTTCATGGATTGCATTCCATTCCATTCCTCTCCATTCCATTCCATTTCATTCTATTCCATTACATTACATTTCTCTAAATTCAATTCCATTATATACCATTCCTCTCCATTCCCTTAAATTCCATTATTCTCCATTCCATTATATTCCTTTCCCATCCATTCCATTTTTTCCATTCCTTTCCATTCCTCTCTACTAGATTCCATTTTATTCCCTCCATTCCTTTCCATTCCTCTCCATTCCATTCCATTCGAATCCATTCCATTCCATTTGTCAACATTCCATTCCACTCCATTTCTCTCCCTTCTATTCCATTCCTTTGCTTTGCATTCCTCTCCATTCAATACCATTCACTTCCATTCCTTCCCATTCCTCTCCATTCCACTCAATTCCGTTCATTCCATTCCTTGACATTCCATTCCATTTCTCATTTCCATTCCATTTCATTCCATTCCTCTCCATTTCATTCCATTGCATTCCATTCCATTGTATTTCATTCCATTCCATACCATTCCACTCACATCCATTCCATTACATTCCATTCCTTTCCACTCAAATCCTTTCTTCTCCATTCACTATATTTCATACATTCCAGTCTATTCCGTTCCTTTTCTCTCAATTGCATTCCATTCCATTCCTCTCCTTTCCATTCCTTTCCATTCCATTCCGTTCCATTTCATTCATTCCATTCCTCTCCATTCTATTCCATTCCATACCATTCCTATCTATTCAATTACTTTCCATCTTCTCCTATCTATTAAAATTTTGGCAATGCATTCCATTTCTCCCCATCAATTCCATTCCTCTCTATTTAATTCTATTTTAGTCTTTTCCATTTCATTCCTCTCCTTTCCATTCCATTCCATTATTCTCCATTCAATTAAATTCCTTTCCCATCCATTTCATTATTTCCATTCCTTTCCATTCCTCTCTACTAGATTTCAATTTATTCCAGCCATTCCTTACCATTCCTCTCCATTCCATTCCATTTCATTCTTTTCGTTCCATTCCATTCCATTCCGCACCATTCCATTCCACTCCATTTCATTCCCTTCTATCCCATTCCTTTGCATTACATTGCATTCCTCTCCATTAATCCCATTCCATTCCAATCCCTTCCATCCCTTCCATTCCTCTCCATTCAACTCAATTCCATTCATTCCATTCCTTTACTTTCCATTCCATTTCTCAATTCCATTCCATTCTATTCCATTTCATTCCTCTCCGTTTCTTTTCATTGCATTCCATTCCATTGTTTTCAATTCCATTCCTCACGATTCCAGTCCATTCCACTCACTTCAATTCCATTCCACTCACATCCATTTCATTCCATTCCTTTCCACTCACATCCTTTCTTCTCCAATCCACTCCATTCCATTCATTCCAGTCCATTCCATTCCATTTCTCTCAAATGCATACCATTCCATTTCTCTCCTTTCCATGCCTTTCCATTCCATTCCATTCCATTTCATTCCATTCCATTCCATTCCTCTCCATTCTATTATGTTCCATATCATTCCTAACCATTCAATTACTTTCCATCTTCTCCTTTCCATTAAAATTGGCATTGCATTCCATTACTCCCCATCAATTCCATTCCTTTCTATTTAATTCTATTAGTCTATTCCATTTCATTCCTCTCCATCCATTTCATTCCATTCTATTCCTCACCATTAAATTCCACAGCATTCCATTCCCGTCTATTCCATTCCGTTCAATCTTTCCTCTCCATTCCATTTCATTCCATTCCCTTCCATTCCTCAACAATCCATTCCAATCCATTGCATTTCATTACAATCCATTCCTTTCCTTTCTTATTGATGCCATTCCATTCCATTCCATTCCTCCCCATTCCATTCCATTCTGTTCTATTCCACTATATTCCTCTCCATTGAATTCCATTCCATTTCTCTCAATTCAATTCCATTTATTCCATTCCAATCCTTTCCTTTCCATTCCACTCCATTCCATTCATTCCATTAATTTCCGTTCCATTCCATTTCTCGATTCCATTTCATTCAATTCCATTCCATTCCTCTCCATTCATTCCATTCCATTCCATTCCTTTCCATTCCTATGCATTCCTCTCCATTCCATTGAGTACCTCTCCATTCTATTCACTTCCATTCCACTCCATTCCATATGTTTCCTTTCCATTCCTTTCCATTCTATTCCTCTCTTTTCCATGCAATTCTATTCCATTCCATTCCATTCCAATCCCTCCATCCCACTCCATTGCATTTCCTTGGTTTGCATTCCATTCCATTCCTCTCCACTCCATTCCATTCCTTTCCTCTACATTCCATTCCTTTCCGTTTCATTCCATTGCATTCCATTGCATTCCATTTCATTTCTCTAAATTCAATTCCAGCTGGGCTTGGTGGCTCAGCCTGTAATCCTGTGCCTTTGGGAGGCTGAGGTGAGTGGATCGCCTGAGACCATGGCTTTGAAACCCGTCTGGGCAATGAGACCTCATATCTACAATAAATCAAAAAATCAGCCACACTTGGTATCGCATGCCTGTAATTTCGGCGACTTGTAAGGCTGAGGCCGAAGGATCGCCTAAGCCCAGCATGTGGAGGCTGCAGTTGCATGGAACGGCCACTGCACTCCAGTCTGGGTGACAGAGTGAGACTCCAACTGAAAAAATCATTCAATTCCATTCCATACCATTCCTATCCGTTCCGTTCCATTCCATTATATTCCTTTCCCATCAATTTGAATACTTCCATTCCTTTCCATTTCTCTGTACTCGATTCCATTTTATTCCATCCATTCCTTTCCATTCCTCTCCATTCCATTCCATTTCATTCCATTCGATTCCATTTCATTCCCTTCTATCCCATTACTTTGCATTGCCTTCCTCTCCATTCAATATCATTCCATTCCAGTCTCTTCCAATCCATACCATTCCATTCCATTCCTCACAGTTCCATTCCACTCAATTCAATCCAATCCATTCCACTGCTCTCGATTCCATTTGATTCCACTCCCATTCCATTCCATTCCATTCCACTCATATCAATATCTCTCCATTCCACTCCATTCCATGCCATTCCTTTCCATTCCATTCCTTGTCTCTCGTTTACAAACCATTCCATTCCATTCCACTCCAATCCATTCCATTCCATTCCATTCCTTTCCATTAAATTCCATTCCATACCATTTCTCTCCATTCTATTCCGTTCCATTCTTCTCCATTCCGTTAAATTCCTTTTCATTCCATTCCATTACTCTCCATTAAATGCCATTCCTCTCTACTCAATTCCATTTTATTTCAATCCAGTCCTTTCCATTCCTCTCCATTCATTCAATTCCATTCCATTCTCATCCTCACCATTCCATTACAGTCCATTCCCCACTATTCCATTCCTCTCCATTCCATTTGATTGCATTTCCTTCCATTCCAATCCATTCCATTCCATTCCTCTCCATTCCATTCAATTCCATTCCATTCCATTCTGCACCATACCATTCCAATCCTTTTCTCACCATTCCATTCCATTACTTTCCGTTCTTCTCCATTCCACTCTATTCCATTCTTTTCCATTCCTCACCATTTCATTCCATCCATGTAATTTCATTCCACTCCATTCCATTCCCTTCCTCTAATTCCATTCCATTCTATTTCATTCTTCTCCATTCCATTCAGTTCAGTTCCCTTCCATTCCATTCCTTTCCATTCCTCTCCATTTCATTCCATTCCATTTCTTTCCATTCCTTTCCGCTTTTTCCATTCAATTCCATTCCTCTTCATTTCATTCCATTCAGTTCCTCTCCATTATATTCCATCCAATTCCATTCCATTCCATTCCTCTCTATTCAATTCCATAATATTCAATCCCATTCCGTTCCATTCCTCATCATTCCATTCCACTCTTTTCTATTCCATTCCTTTCCATTTCTCTCCATTCCATTTTATTCCATTCCCTTCCATTCCTCAGCATTTCATTCCAATCAATTCCATTTCATTAGAGTCCTTTCCATTTCATTCCTCTCAATTCCATTCCATTCCATTCCACTCCATTTCATTCTTCTCCATTCCATATCATTCAGTTCCTTTCCTTTCCATTACTTTCCATTCCTCTCCATTCCATTCCATTTCATTCCATTCGATTCCATTCCATTCCATTCCTCACCATTCCATTCCATTCTTTTTCTCTCTATTCCTTTCCATTCCTTTGCATTCCTCTCCATTCCATTGCATACCTCTCCATTCTATTCACTTCCATTCCACTCCATTCCATATGTTTCCTTTCCATTCCATTCCATTCTATTCCTCTTTTCCATGCAATTCCATTCCATTCCATTCCATTCCCTCCTTTCCACTCCATTGCATTCCCTTGGTTTGCATTCCTTTCCATTCCTCTCCATTCCATTCCATTCCTTTCCTTTCCTCTCCATTCCATTCCATTCCATTCTTATCCATTCCATTTCATTCCATTCCATTCCATTCCATTGCATTCCATTCCATTCCATTCCATTTCTCTAAATTCAATTACTGCCGGATTCGGGGCCTCAGCCTGTAATCTCGTGCCTTTGGGAGGCTGAGGTGAGTGGATTGCCTGAGCCCGTGGGTTTGAGACCCGTCTGGGCAGCGAGACCTCATCTCTACAATAAATCAAAAAATCAGCCCCACTTGGTATCGCATGCCTGTAATTTTGGCTTCTTGGAACGCTGAGGCAGAAGTATCACTTGAGCCAAGCATGTGATAGCTGCGGTGTCCGAGAGCAGCCTCTGCACTCCAGTCTTGGTGACAGAGTGGGACTCCAGCTCAAAAAAAAAAGATTCCATTCCATTCCATACCATTCCTCTCCATTCTATTCCATTCCATTATTCTACATTCCATTAAATTTCTTTCCCATCAATTCCATTACTTCCATTCCTTTCCATTTCTCTGTACTCAATTCCATTTTATTCCATCCATTCCTTTCCATTCCTCTCCATTCCAGTCCATTTCATTCCATTCGATTCCATTCCATTCCGTTCCTCACCATTCCATTCCATTCCTATCGATTCCCTTTTATCCTATTGCTTTGCATTGCTTTGCTTTCCATTCAATACCATTCCATTCCAGTCTCTTCCATTCCGTACCATTACATTTCATTCCACAACATTCCTTTCCACTCAATTCCAATCCAATTCATTCCACTCCTCTCAATTCCATTTCATTTCACTCACTTCCATTCCATTCAACTCAAATCAATATATCTCCATTCCACTCCATTCCATTGATTCCTTTCCATTCCATTTCATTTCCCTCGTTTACATTCCATTCCATTCCATTTCATTCCCCTCCAATCCATTCCATTCCATTCCATTCCTCTCCATTCAATTCCATTCCATACCATTTCTCTCCATTCTATTCCGTTCCATTCTTCTCCATTCCGTTAAATTTTTTTTCCTTCCATTCCATTACTCTCCATTAAATTGCATTCCCCTCTACTCAATTCCATTTTATTTCAATCCAATCCTTTCCATTCCTCTCCATTCATTCAATTCCGTTCCATTCCCTTCCTCAATATTCCATTACAGTCTATTTTTCATTCCCTTCCTCTCCATTCCATTTTATTGCATTTTTTCCATTCCTCTCCCTTCCATTCCATTCCGCACCATACCATTCCAGTCGTTTTCTCACCATTCCATTCCATTCCTTTCCGTTCCTATCCATTCCATTCGATTCCATTCCCTTCCATTCCTCACCATTCCATTCCATCCGTTCCATTTCATTCCACTCCATTCCATTCCATTCCTCTTGATTCCATTCCATTCTTCTCCATACTATTCCATTCAGATCCTTTCCATCCCATTCCATTCCATTCCTCTCCATTTCATTCCATTCCATTACTTTCCATTCCTTTCCGCTTTTTCCACTCAATTCCAGTCCTCTCCATTTCATTCCATTCAATTACTCTCCATTAAATTCCATTCCATTCCATTCCAATCCATTCCATGCTATTTCATTCCCTTGGATTGAATTCCATTCCATTCCTTTCCATTCCATTCAACTTCTCGAAATTCAATTCCATTGTATACAATTCCTCTCCATTCCATTCAATTCCATTATTCTCCACTCCATTAAATTCTTTCCCATCCATTCCATTACTTCCATTCCTTTCCATTCCTCTCTACTAGATTCCATTTTATTCCATCCATTCCTTTCCATTCTTCTCCATTCCATTCCATTTCATTCCATTCGATTCCTTTCCATTCCGTTCCTCACCATTCCATTCCACTCCATTTCATTCCCTTCTATTCCATTACTTTGCATTGCATTCCTCTCCATTCAATACCCTTACATTTCATTCCCTTCCATTCCTCTCCATTCCACTCAATTCCGTTCATCCCTTTCCTTTACATTCCTTTCCATTTCTCAATTCCATTCCATTCCATTTCATTCCATTCTTCTCCATTCCATTCCATTGCATTCCATTCCATTGTTTTCAATTTCATTCCTCACGATTCCAGTCGGTTCCACTCACTTCAATTCCATTCCACTCACATCCATTCCATTCCTTTACACTCAAATCCGTTCTTCTCCAATCCACTCCATTCCATTCATTCCAGTCCATTCCGTTCCATTTCTCTCAATTGCATTCCATTCCATTCCTCTCCTTTTCATGCCTTTCAATTCCATTCCATTCCATTTCATTCCATTCTATTCCTCTCCATTCTGTACCATTCCATACCATTCCTATCCATTCAATTACTTTCCATCTTCTCATTTGTATTAAAATTTTGGCATTGCATTCCATTACGCCCCATCAATTCCATTCTTCTCTGTTTAATTCTATTTTAGTTAATTCCATTTCATTCCTCTTCTTTCCATTCCGTTCCGTTCTATTCCTCACCATTAAATTCCACAGCATTCCATTCCCGTCTATTCCATTCCTTTCAATTCATTCCTCTGCATTCCATTTCATTCCATTCCCTTCCATTCCTCAACAATTCATTCCAATCTATTGTATTTCATTACAATTCCTTCCTTTCCTTTCTTATTGATGCCATTCCATTCCATTCAATTTCTCTCCATTCCATTCCATTCTGTTCCATTCCATTCAATTCCTATCCCTTGAATTCCATTCAATTTCTCTCAATTCAATTCCATTTATTTTATTCCATTCCATTTCTTTCCATTCCACTCCATTCCATTCGTTCCATTAATTTCCATTCCATTCCATTTCTCATTTCCATTTCATTCAATTCCATTCCATTCCACTCCATTCATTCCATTCCATTCCATTCCATTTTATTCCATTCCATTTCTTTCCATTCTATTCCATTCCATACCATTTCTCTCCCTTCTATTCCGTTCCATTCTTCTCCTTTCCATTAAATATTTTGCATTCCATTTCATTACTCTCCATTCCATTCCATTCCTCTCTATTCCATTCTATTTTATTTTATTCCATTCAATTCCATTCTTTTACATTCCAATCCATTCTATTCCATTCCTCTCCATTCCGTTACATTATATTCCACTCCATTCAATTCCATTCCATACCTTTCATCTTCATTCTATTCCATTCCATCCCTCTCAATTACGATAAAATGTTTTCCATTGCATTCCATTTCTCTCAATTCCATTCCACTCCTCTCTACTCAATTCCATTTTATTTCATTCTATTCCTTCCATTCCTCTACATAACATTCAATTCCATTCTATTCCATTCCTCACCATTCCATTCCACTCTTTTCCATTCCATTCCTTTCCATTATATTTGATTCCATTCCCTTCCATTCCTCAGCTTTTCATTCCAATCAATTCAATTTCATTCGTCTCCTTTCCATTCCTTTCCTGTTGATTCCATTCCATTCCATTCCATTCCATTCTACTCCATTCCATTCTTCTCCATTCCATATCATTCAGTTCCTTTCCATTCCATTCCTTTCCATTACTCTCCATTTCATTCCATTCCATTACTCTCCATTCCATTCCAATTTTTCCATTCAATTCTATTCCTCTCCATTTCATTCCATTTCATTCCTCCCCACTAAATTCCATTACACTCTATTCCATTTCATTCCTCTCCTCTCCTTTCCATTCCATTCCTCTCCATTCCATTCCATTCAATTTCTTTCCCATCCATTGCTCTCCATTAAACTCAGTTCCTTTCCGTTCTATTCTATTCTTCTCCTTTCCATTCCATTCCATTCCATTCCTCATGATTACTTTACATTACATTCTTCTCAATTCCATTCATTTCTTTTCCTCACCATTCCATTCGTCCCCATTCCATTGCATTCCTTTCTGTTGATTCCCTTCCATTCAATTCCACAGCTTTCAATTCCACTCAAATCCATTCCATGTCCTCCCATTCATCCCCATTCCATTCCATTCCCGTCGATTGCATTCCATTCCATTCCTCTCAAATACATTCCATACCTCTCCTTACCCTTCCATTCCATTCCATTCTCTTCCACTCAAATTCTTTCCTATCCTTTCCATTCCAACCCATTCCATTCTAATCAATTCAATTCAATTCAATTCCAAACCTCTCCATTGCATACTATTGCATCCCTTTGCATTCCTTTGAATTCCATTTCTCTTCATTCCATTCCATTCCTCTCTACTCAATTCCATTTAGTCCGTAGCATTCCAATCAATTCCTCTCTATTCCATTCTATTGCAATCCATTCCATTCCTCTTAATTCCATTCCAATCCTTTCCACTACATTTTATGCCATTCCATTGCTGAACATTCCATTACACTCAGTTCCACTACATCTATTTCTCTGATTCAATTCCTTCCACTCCCATTCGATTCCAATCCATTCCATACACTACCATTCCATTCCATTCCACTCAAATCCGTTCATCTCCATTCCACTCCAAACCATTCCATCCATTCCATTCCATGCCATTCCATTCTTTGTCTCTTCATTGCATTCTATTCCATTCCATTCCATTTCTCTAAATTTGATTCCAGCCGGGCTAGGTTTCTCAGCCAGTAATCCCGTGCCTTTGGGAGGCTGAGATGAGTGGATTGCCTGAGCCTGAAGGTTTGAAACCCGTCTGTGCAGCGAGACCTCAACTCTACAATAAATCAAAAAATCAGGCGGGTGTGGTAGCGCATGCTTGTAATTTCGGCTACTTAGAAGACTGAGGCAAGAGGATCGCCTGAGCCCAGCATGTGCAGGCTGTGGTGGCCAGGAGTAGCCACTGCACTCCAGCCTGGGTGACAGAGTGAGACTACAACTCAAACAAAAAAACTCCATTTCATTCCATATCATTCCTCTCTATTCCATTCCGTCCCATTATTCTCAATTCCATTAAATTCCATTCCCATCAATTCCATTATTTCCATTCCTTTCCATTTCTCTGTAGTCGATTCCATTTTATTCCATCCATTCCTTTCCATTCCTCTCCATTCCATTCCATTTCATTCCATTCGAATCCATTCCATTCCGTTCCTCACCATTCCATTCCACTCGATTTCATTCCCTTCTTTTCCATTCCTTTGCATTGCATTCCTCTCCATTCAATACCATTCCCTTCCATTCCACTCCATTCCACTCAATTCCGTTTTTTCAATTCCTTTATATTCCATTCCATTTCTCAATTCCATCCATTCCATTTCATTCCATTCCTCCCCATTCCATTCCATTGCATTTCATTCCATTGTATTCCCTTCCATTCCTCTCAATTCCATTCCATTCCACTCACTTCCATTCCATTCCATACCATTCCACTCACATCCATTCCACTGCTTTCCATTCCTTTCCACTCAAATCCTTTCTTCTCCAATCCACTCCATTCCATTCATTCCACTCCATTCCGTTCCATTTCTCTCAATTGCATTCCATTCCATTCCTCTCTTTTCCATGCCTTTCCATTCAATTCCATTCCATTTCATTCCATTCCATTCCTCTCCATTCTATTCCAGTCCATACCATTCCTATCCATTCAATTACTTTCCATCTTCTCCTTTCTATTAAAATTTTGGCATTGCATTCCATTACGCCCCATCAATTCCATTCCCCTCTATTTAATTCTATTTTAGTCTATTCCAATTCATTCCTCTCCATTCCATTCCATTCCATTCTATTCCTCACCATTAAATTCCACAGCATTCCATTCCCGTCTATTCCATTCCTTTCAATTCATTCCTCTCCATTCCATTTCATTCTATTCGCTTCCATTCTTCAACAATCCATTCCAATCCTTTGCATTTCATTAAAATCCATTCCTTTTCTTTCTTATCGATGCCATTCCATTCAATTCCTCTCCATTCCATTCCATTCTATTCCATTCTATTCAATTCCTCTCCATTGAATTCCATTCCATTTCTCTCAATTCAATTCTTTATTCCATTCCATTCCATTCCTTTGCATTCTACTCCATTCCATTAATTTCCATTCCATTCCATTTCTCAATTCCATTTCGTTCAATTCCATTCCATTTCTCACCATTCATACCATTCCAATCCATTCCTTTCCTTCCCATTCCTCTCCATTCCATTCCATTTCACTCAATTCCATTCCATTCCTCACCATTCATTCCATTCCATTCCATTCCTTTCCTTTCCATTCAATTCGATTCCATATCATTTCTCTCCATTCTATTCCATTCCATTCTTCTCCTTTCCATTAAATATTTTGCATTCCATTTCATTACTCTCCATTCCAATGCATTCCTCTCTATTCCATTCTATTTTATTCTATTCCATTCAATTCTATTCCTCTCCATTCCATTCCATTCTATTTCCTTCCTCTCCATTCCATCACATTATATTCCTCTCCATTCAATTCCAATCCATACCTTTCATCTCCATTCTATTCCATTCCATTCTTCTCCATTACGATAAAATCCTTTCCATTCCATTCCATTTCTCTCGATTCCATTCCATTCCTCTCTACTCAATTCCATTTTATTCATTCCATTCCTTCCATTCCTCTACATAACATTCAATCCATTTCGTTCCACTCCTCACCATTCCATTCCACTCTTTTCCATTCCATTCCTTTCCATTTCTCTCCATTCCATTTGATTCCATTCCCTTCCATTCCTCAGCATTCCATACCAATCAATTCCATTTCGTTCGACTCCTTTCCACTCCATTTCTCTCGATTCCATTCCATTCCACTCCATTCCATTCTTCTCCATTCCATATCATTCAGTTATTTCCATTTCATTCCTTTGCATTACTCTCCATTTCATTCCATTCCATTACTCTCCATTCCATTCTATTCCTCTCTCCTCAATTCTATTTTATTCCATTCCATTCTATTCCTCTCCATTCCTTTCCATTGCTTTGCATTTCTCTCCATTCCATTGCGTACCTCTCCATTCTATTCACTTCCATTCCACTCCATTCCATATGTTTCCTTTCCATGCTATTACTCCCTATTCCATGCAATTCTATTCCATTCCATTCCATTCCCTCCATTTCACTCCATTGCATTCCCTTGGTTTGCATTCCATCCATTCCTCTCCCTTCCTTTCCATTCCATTCCTTTTCTCTCCAATCCTTTCCATTCCATTCCTCTCCATTTCATTCCTTTTCATTCCATTCCATTCCTTTCCATTCCATTCCATTCAATTTCTCTAAATTCATTTCCAGCCAGGCTCGGTGGCTAAGCCTGTAATCTGTGCCTTTGGTAGGCTGAGGAGAGTGGATTGCCTGAGCATCTGGGTTCAAGACCCATCTGGGCAGCGAGACATCATCTCTTCAATAAATTGAAAAATCAGCCAGGCGTGGTAGCGCATGTCTGTAATTTCGGCTCTTTGGACGACTGAGGCAGAAGGATGGCCTGATCCCAGCATGTGGAGTCTGCAGTGACCAGGAGCAGCCACTGCACTCCAGTCTAGGTGACAGAGTGAGACTCCAACTCAATAAAAAAAATTACATTCCATACAATTCCTCTCCATTCCATTCCATTCCATTATTCTCCATTCCATTAAATTCCTTTCCCATCAATTCCATTACCTGCATTCCTTTCCATTTCTCTGTACTCGATTCCATTTTATTCCATTCATTCCTTTTCATTTCTCTCCATTCCATTCCATTTCATTCCATTCGATTCCATTCCATTCTGTTCCTCACCATTCCATTCCATTCCCTATCCCATTTCTTTGCATTGCATTCCTCTCCATTAAATACCATTCCATTCCAGTCTCTTCCATCTGTACCATTCCATTCCATTCCTCAGCATTCCATTCCACTCAATCCAATCCAATCCATTCCACTCCTCTCGATTCCATTTCATTCCACTCACTTGCAATCCATTCCAACCCATTCCACCAAAATCAATATCTCTCCATTCCACTCCATTCCATTCCATTCCTTTCCATTCCATTCCATTTCCCTCATTTACATTCTATTCCATTCCATTCTAATCCATTCCATTCCTTTCCTCTCCATTCAATTCCATTCCATACCATTTCTCTCCATTCTATCCCATTCCATTCTTCTCCATTCCATTAAATTCCTTTTCATTCCATTCCATTACTCTCCATTGAATTCCATTTCTCTCTACTCAATTCCATTGTATTTCTATCCAATGCTTTCCATTCCTCTCCATTCATTCAATCCATTCCATTCCCTTCGTCACCATTTCATTATAGTCCATTCCTCCCCACTCTATTCCACTCCATTCCATTCCATTCCTCTCCATTCCATTCGATTACATTTCCTTCCATTCCAATCCATTGTATTCCATTCCTCTCCATTCCATTCTATTCCATTCCATTCCATTCTGCACCATACCATTCCAGTCCTTTTCTCACCATTCCATTCCGTACCTTTCCGTTCCTCTCCATTGCATTCGATTCCATTGCCTTCCATTCCTCACCATTCCAGTCCTTCCGTTCCATTTCATTCCACTCCATTCCTCTTGATTCCATTCTATTCCATTCCATTCCATTCCATTCTTTTCTATTCCATTCCATTCAGTTCCTGTTCATTCCATTTGTATCCATTCCTCTCAATTTCATTCCATTTCATTTCTTTTCATTCCTTACCGCTCTTTACATTCAATTCCTTTCCTCTCCATTCATTCCATTCAATTCCTCTCCATTAAATTCCATTCTGTTCCAATTCATTACTCTCCATTCCATTCCATTTCATTCCATTCTTTCAATTCCATTCCATTCTTTTCCAATCCATTGCTCTCCATTAAATTTAGTTCCTTTCCATTCCATTCCATCCCCCTCCTTTTCATTCCGTTGCATTGCATTCCTCTCAATTACAATACGTTCAATTCTTCTCGATTTTATTACATTCCATTACTCACCATACCATTCCATTCCATTCAATTCCATTCCTTTTGATTCCTTTCCATTCCATTCCTCTTGAATCCATTCTATTCAATTCCTCAACTTTGCATATCACTCAAATCCATTCTATTGCATTCCATTCCTCCCCATTCCTTTCCATTCCATTCCCTTGGATTGCATTCCATTCCATTCCTCTCCATTCCATGCCATTCAATTCCTCTCCATTCCATTCCACAAACTTCAATTACATTACATTACATTCCACTCAAATTCATTCCTCTCGGTTCCACTCAAATCCATTCCATTCCATTCTATTCCATTTCTCTTCCTTCCATTCCATTCCATTCCAATCCGTTCCAATCATCGCCATGCAAACAATTGCATTCTTTTCCATTCCATTGCATTCTATTACTCTCTATTCCATTCCATTCCTCACTACTCAATTCTATTTTATTCCTTTACATTCCATTCATTTCCTCTCTAATCCATTCCATTACAATCCATTCCATTCCTCTTAATTCCATTCCAATCCATTCCATGCCAACCCATTCCTGGACATTCCATTACACTCATTTCCATTCCATTCCATTACTCTTGCTTCAATTCCATTCCACTCACTTCCATTCCATTCCATTCCATTGAAGTCCATACACTACCACTCCATTCCATTCCACTCAAATCCATTCCTCTTCTTTCAACTCCAATCCATTCCATTCCATTCATTTGCATTCCATTCAATTGCATTCCATTCCATTTCTCTTCATTCCATTCCATTCCACTCAAATCCATTCCATTCAATTCCACTCCATTGCATTCCATTCCATTCTTCTCCATTCAATTCCATTCCATACCATTCCTCTTCATTCCTTTCCATTCCATTCTTCCCAATTCTGTGTCATTCCTTTTCATTCCATTCCATTATTCTCCATTCCATTCTATACCTCTCTCCTCAATTCCATTTTATTCCAATCCATTCCATTCCTCTGAATTCTTTTTCATTCCATTGCATTCCTCTCCATTCTATTCCTTACCTCTCCATTCTATTCTCTTCCATTCCATTCCATTCCATATGTTTCCTTGTCCTTCCATTCCATTCCATTCTATTTCTCTCTATTCCAGGTAATTCTATTCCATTCCATTCCATTCCACTCCATTCCATTCTTCTTCATTCCATAGCAATCAGTTTCTTTCCATTCCATTCCTTTCCATTACTCTCCATTTCATTCCATTTTATTACTCTCCATTCCATTCTATTCCTCTCTTGTCAATTCCATTTTTTTCATTCCATTCTATTCCTCTCCATTCCTTTCCATTCCTTTGCATTCCTCTCCATTCCATTACATACCTCCCCATTCTATTCACTTCCATCCACTCCATTCCATATGTTTCCTTTCCATTCCATTCCATTCTTTACCTCTCTTTTCCATGCAATTCTATTCCATTCTTTTCCATTTCAATCCCTCCATCCCCCTCCATTGCATTCCCTTGCTTTGCATTCCATTCCATTCCTGTCCACTCCATTCCATTCCATTCCTTTCCTCTCCATTCCATTCCACTCCATTCCTCTCCATTCATTCCATTCCACTCCATTCCATTCCATTCCACTCCATTCCATTCCATTTCTCTAAATTCAATTCCAGCTGGGCTCAGTGGCTCAGCCTATAATCCCCTGCCTTCGGGAGGCTGAGGTGAGTGGATTGCCTGAGCTCGTGGCTTCGAGACCCATCTGGGCAATGAGACCTCATCTCTACAATAAATCGAAAAATCAGCCAGGCGTGGTAGCCCATGCCTATAATTTCGGCTACTTGGAAGACTGAGGCAGAAGGATGGCCTGATCCCAGCATGTGGAGGCTGCAGTGGCCGGGAGCGGCCACTGCACTCCAGTCTGGGTGGCATAGTGAGACTCCAACTGAAAAAAATATATTCAATTCCATTCCATACCATTCCTATCTATTCCACTCCATTCCATTATTTTACATTCCATTAAATTACTTTCCCATCAATTCCATTATTTCCATTCCTTTCCATTTCTCTGTACTTGATTCCATTTTATTCCATTCATTCCTTTCCATTCCTCTCCATTCCATTCCATTTCATTCCATTCGATTCCATTTCTTTCCGTTCCTCAACATTTCATTCCATTCCCTTCTATCCCATTCCCTTGCATTGCACTCTTCTCCATTCAATACCATCCCATTTCAGTCTCTTCCATTCCGTACCATTCCATACCATTCCTCACCATTCCATTCCACTCAATTCCAATCCAATTCATTCCTCTCCTCTCGATTCCATTTGATTCCATTTACTTCCATTCCATTCCATTCCACTCATATCAACATCTCTCCATTCCACTCCATTCTATGCCATTCCTTTCCATTCCATTCCTATTCTCTTGTTTACATTCCATTCCATTACATTACATTCCACTCCAATCCATTTCATTACATTACATTCCTCTCCATTCAATTCCGTTACATACCATTTCTCTCCATTCTATTCTATTCCATTCTTCTCCATTCCGTTAAATCCCTTTACATTCCATTCCATTACTCTCCATTAAATTCCATTCCTCTCTACTCAATTCCATATTATTTCAATCCAATCCTTTCCATTCCACTCCATTCATCAATTCCATTCTATTCCCTTCCTCACCATTCCATTACAGTGCATTCCTCACCATTCCATTCATTTCCATTCCATTCGATTGCATTTCCTTCCATTCCAATCCATTCCATTCCTTTCCATTCCTTTCCTCTCCATTCGATTCCATTCTCTTCCATTTCTCTCCATTCCATTCCATCCATTCCATTTCATTCCACTCCATTCCATTCCATTCCTCTCGATTCCATTCCATTTCATTCCATTCTTCTCCATTTCATTGAATTCAGTTCCTTTCCATCCCATTCCTTTCCATTCCTCTCTATTTCATTCCAATCCATTCCTTTCTGCTTTTTCCATTCAATTCCATTCCACTCTATTTCATTCCATTCAAATACTTTCCATTAAATTCCTTTCCACTCCAATCCATTTCATTCCTCTCCTTTCCATTCCATTTCATTCCATTTTTCTCCATTCCATTCCATTCTTTTCAAATCCATTGCTCTCCATTAAATTCAGTTCCTTTCCATTCCATTCCAACCACTCCTTTTCATTCCATTGCATTGTATTCCTCTCGATTACAGTACATTCCGTTCTTCTCGATTCTGTTCCATTCCATTCCTCACCATACCGTTCCATTTCATTCAATTCCATTCCTTTTGATCCCATTCCATTCCATTCCTTTTGAATCCATTCTCTTCAATTCCTCAGCTTTGCATATTACTCAAATTCATTCTATTGCAATCCATTCCTTCCCATTCCATTCCATCCCCTTCGATTGCATTCCATTCCATTCCCTTCAATTGCATTCCATTCCATTCGTCTCCATTCCATTCCACACACTTCTATTCCGTTCCATTCCATTCCACTCAAACCCATTTCTCTCTGTTCCACTCGAATCCATTCCATTCCATTTTATTCTATTTCTCTTTCTTTCATTCCATTCCATTCCAATCCACTCCAATTTTCACCATGCATACAATTGCATTCTTTTCTATTCCATTGAATTCCATTACTCTCCATTCCATTCCATTCCTCACTACTCAATTCTATTTTATTCCTTTACATTCCATTTAATTTCTCTCTAATTCATTCCATTACAATCCATTCCATTCCTCTTAATACCATTCCAATTCATTCCACTCCAACCCATGCCATTCAATTCCTGGACATTCCATTACACTCATTTCCACTCCATTCCATTACTCTTGCTTCAATTCCATTCCACTCACTTCCATTCCATTTCATTCCATTGCAGTCCATACACTACCACTCCATTCCATTCCATTCCACTCAAATCCATTTCTCTCCATTCAACTCCAATCCATTCCATTCCATTCAATTGCATTCCATTCCATTTCTCTTCATTCCATTCCATCCACTCAAATCCATTCCATTCAATTCCACTCCATTGCATTCCATTCCATTCCATTCCTCTCCATTCAATTCCATTCCTTACCATTCCTCTTCATTCCTTTGCATTCCATTCTTCCAATTCTGTGTCATTCCTTTTCATTCCATTACATTACTCTACATTCCCTTCTAACCTCTTTCCTAAATTTCCATTTTATTCCATTCCATTCTAATCCTCTCAATTCGTATCCAATCCATTGCATTCCTCTCCATTTTATTCTGTACCTCTCCATTCTATTCTCTTCCATTCCATTCCATTCCATATGTTTCCTTGTCCTTCCATTCCATTGCATTCTATTCCTCTCTATTCCAATCAATTCTATTCCATTCCATTCAATTCAATTCCAATCCATTCCATGCTATGTCCTTCCCTTGGATTGCATTCCATTCCATTCCCCTACATTCCATTCCATTCCTCTCCATTCCATTCCATTTCATTCTATTCCATTCCATTCCATTCCATTTCTCTAAATTCAATTACATTATATACCATTCCTCTCCATTCCATTTAATTCCATTATTCTCCATTCCATTAAATTCCTTTCCCATCCATTCCATTACTTCCATTCCTTTCCATTCCTCTCTACTAGATATCAATTTATTCCATCCATTCCTTTCCATTCCTCTCCATTCCATTCCATTCCATTCCATTCCATTCCGTTCCTCACCATTCCATTCCACTCCATTTCATTCCCTTCTATTCCATTCCTTTTCACTGCATTCCTCTCCATTCAATACCATTCCATTCCCTTCCATTCCTCTCCATTCCACGCAATTCCGTTCATTCCATTCCTTTACATTCCATTTCATCCCATTTCATTCCATTCCTATCCATTCCATTCCATTGCATTCCATTCCATTGTTTTCCATTCCATTCCTCTCGATTACATTACATTCCACTCACTTCCTTTCCATTCCATACCATTCCACTCACATCCATCCCATTCCATTCCATTCCTTTCCATTCAAATCCTTTCTTCTCCAATCCACTCCATTCCATTCATTCCAGTCCATTCCATTCCATTTCTCTCAATTGCATTCCATTCAATTCCTCTCCTTTCCATTCCTCTCCATGCTATTCCATTCCATAACATTCCTATCCATTCAATGACTTTCCATCTTCTCCTTTCTATTAAAATTTTGGCATTGCATTCAATTACTCCCCATCAATTCCATTCCTCTCTATTTAATTCTATTTTAGTCTATTCCATTTCATTCCTCTCCATTCCATTCCATTCCATTATTCTCCATTCCATTAAATTCCTCTCCCATCCATTCCATTACTTCCATTTCTTTCCATTCCTCTCTACTAGATTCCATTTTATTCCATCCATTCCTTTCCATTCCTCTCCATTCCATTCCATTTCATTCCGTTCGATTCCGTTCCATTCCATTCCTCACCATTCTATTCCACTCCATTTCATTCCCTTGTATTCCATTCCTTTGCGTTGCATTCTTCTCCATTCAATAAAATTCCATTCCACTCCCATCCATTCCTCTCATTCCACTCAATTTCGTTCATTCCATTCCTTTACATTCCATTCTATTTCTCAATTCCATTCCCTTCCATTTCATTCCATTCCTCTCCATTCCAATCCATTGCATTCCATTCCACTCCACTCTGTTCCATTCCGTTCCACTCACTTCCATTCCATTCCATACCATTCCACTCACACCCAATCCATTCCTTTCTTGCTCCAATCCACTCCATTCCATTCATTCCAGTCCATTCTATTCCTTTCCTCTCCTTTCCATTCCTTTCCATACCATTCCATTCCATTCCTCTCCATTCTATTTCATTCCATACCATTCCTATCCATTCAATTACTTTCCATCTTCTCCTTTCTATTAAAATTTTGACCTTGCATTCCATTACTCCCCATCAATTCCATTCCTTTCTATTTAATTCTATTTCAGTTTTTTCCATTTCATTACTCTCAATTCAATTCCATTCCATTCTATTCATCACCCTTAAATTCCACAGCATTCCATTCCCATCTATTCCAATATTTTCAATTCATTCCTCTCCATTCCATTTCATTCCATTCCCTTCCATTTCTCAACAATCCATTCCAATCCTTTGCATTTCATTACACTCCATTCCTTTCCTTTCTTATCGATGCCATTCTATTCCTTTCAATTCCTCTCCCTTCCATTCTGTTCCATTCCATTCAATTCCTCTCCTTTGAATGCCATTCCATTTATCGCTATTCAATTCCATTTATTCAATTTCATTCCTTTCCTTTCCATTCCACTCCATTCCATTCATTCCATTAATTTCTGTTCAATTCCATTTCTCAATTCTATTTCATTCAATTCCATTCCATTCCTTTCCATTCATTCCATTCCTTTCCATTCAATTCCATTCCATACCATTTCTCTCCATTCTATTCCATTCCATTCTTCTCCTTTCCATTAAATATTTTGCAATCCATTTCATTACTCTCCATTCCGTTCCATTGCTCTCTATTCCATTCTATTTTATTCTATTCCATTCAATTTCATTCCTCTACATTTCATTCCATTCTATTCCACTCTTCTCCATTCCATTACATTATATTCCTCTCCACTCAATTCCATTCCATACCTTTCATCACCATTCTATTCCACTCCAATCTTCTCCATTACGATAAAATCTTTTCCATTCCATTCCTTTTCTCTCAATTCCATTCCATTCCTCTCTACTCAGTCCCATTTTATTTCATTCCTTTCCTTCCATACCTCTACATAACTTTCAATTGCATTCCGATCCATTCTTCACCATTCCATTCCATTCTTTTCCATTCCATTCCTTTCCATTTCTCTCCATTCCATCTGATTCCATTCCCTTCCATTCCTCAGCATTTCATTCCAATCAATTTCATTTCATTCGACTCCTTTTCATTCCATTCCTCTCGATTCCATTCCATTCCATTCCACTCCATTCTTCTCCATTCCATATCATTCAGTTTCTTTCCATTCCATTACTTTCCAATACTCTCCATTTCACTCCATTCCATTACTCTCCATTCCATTCTATTCCTCTGTCCTCAATTCAATTTTTATTCGATTCCATTCTATTCCTCTCCATTCCTTTCCATTCCGTTGCATTCCTCTCCATTCCATTGCGTACCTCTCCATTCTTTTCACTTCCATTCCACTCCATTTTATGTTTCCTTTCCATTCCTTTCCATTCTATTCCTCTCTTTTCCATGTAATTCTATTCCATTCCATTACATTCCATTCCCTCCATTCCACTCCATTGCATTCCCTTGGTTTGCATTCCATTCCATTCCTCTCCATTCCATTCCTTTCCTATCCATTCCATTACATTCCTCTCAATTCCATTCCATTCCATTTCATTCCATTCCATTCCTTTCCATTCCATTCCATTTCTCTAAATTCAATTCCAGCTGGGTTGGTGGCTCCACTTGTAATCCTGTGCCTTTGGGAGGCTGAGGTGAGTGGATTGCCTGAGCCCATGGGTTCAAGACCTGTCTGGGCAGCGAGACCTCATCTCTACAATAAATCAAAATCAGCTGAGCGTGGTAGTGCATGCCTGTAATTTCGGCTACTTGGAAGGCTGAGGTAGAAGGATCGCCTGAGCCCAGCATGTGGAGGCTGCGGTGGCTGGGAGTGGCCACTGCATTCCAGTCTGGGTGACAGAGTGAGACTCCATCACAAAAAAATAAAATTCAATTCCGTTCCATACCATTCCTCTCCATTCCATTCCATTATTCTCCATTCCATTAAATTCCTTTCACATCAATTCCATTACTTTCATTTTTTCCATTTCTCTGTACTTGATTCCATTTTATTCCATCCATTCCTTTCCATTCCTCTCCATTCCATACAATTCATTTCATTCAATTCCATTCCATCTGTTCATCACCATTCCATTCCATTCCCTTCTATCCCATTACTTTGCATTGCATTCCTCTCCATTCAATACCATTCCATTCCAGTCTCTTCCATTCTGTACCATTCCATTTCATTCTTCAACTTTCCATTCCACTCAATTCCATTCCAATCCATTCCACTCCTATGGGTTCCATTTCATTCTACTCACTTTCATTCCTTTCCATTCCATTCCAGTCACATCAATATCTCTCCATTCCACTCCATTCTTCTCCATTCCTTTCCATTTCTCTCATTTACATTCCATTCCATTCCACTCCAATCCATTCCATTCTTCTCCATTCAATTCCATTCCATACCATTCCTCTCTATTCCATTCCATTCCATTCCATTATTCTCCATTCCATTAGATTCCTTTCCCATCAATTCCATTACTTCCATTTTTTCTACTTCTCTGTACTCGATTCCATTTTATTCCATCCATTCCTCTCCATTCCTCTCCATTCTATTCCATTTCATTCCATTCGATTCCATTCCATTCCATTCCTCACCATTCCATTCTATTCCATTCCATTCTATCCCGTTCCTTTGCATTGAATTCCTCTCCATTAAATACCAATCCTTCCAGTCTCTTCCATTCTGTACCATTCCATTCCTCCTCGTTTGATTCCACTCAATTCCAATCCAATCCATTCCACTCATCTCGATTCCATTGCATTCCACTCACTTCCATTCTATTCCATTCCCTTCCACTCACATCAATATCTCTCCATTCCTCTTCATTCCACTCCGTTCCTTTCCATTCCATTCCATTTCTCTCATTTACATTCCATTCCATTCCATTCCACTCCAATCCTTTCCATTCCTTTCCATTCAATTCCATTCCATGCCATTTCTCTCCATTCTATTACATTTCATTTTTCTCCATTCCGTTAAATTCCTTTTCATTCCATTCCATTACTCTCCATTAAATTCCATTCCTCTCTACTCGATTCCATTTTATTTCAATATAATCCTTTCCATTCCTCTCCATTCATTCTATTCCATTCCATTCCTTCCTCACCATTCCATTACAGTCCATTCCTCACCATTCTATTTCACTCCATTCCCTTCCAATTCTCAACATTCCATTCCAATCCATTGCATTTCATTCCATTCCATTCCATTCCTTTCTTCACGATGCCATTCCATTTGATTCAATTCCTCTCCATTCCATTCCATTCTGTTGGATTCCATTCTATTCCTCTCCATTCAATTCCATTCAATTTCTCTCCATTCCATTCCATTTTTTCCATTCATTTCCATTCCGTTCCATTCCATTCCATTACTCTCCAATTCATTCCATTTCATTCCTCTCCCTTCAATTCCATTCGATAACATACCTCTCCATTAAATTCCTTCCCGTGCCATTCTGCCACATTCCGTTGCATACCTTTCAATTCCATTCCATTATTCTCCATTCCATTCCATTCCTCTCTCCTCAGTTCCATTTTATTCCATTCTATTCCATTCCCTGACTCTCCATTCCATTCCTTTCCTCTCCATTCCATTCCATTTCATTCTATTCCTGTTCGTTCCATTGCATTTCATTCTATTCCATTCCTTTACATTACATTCATTCCATATCTCTAAATTCAATTCCATTCCATTTCATTACTCTCCATTTCATTCCATTCCATTATTCTCCATTTCGTTAAATTCCTTTGCCATCCATTCCATTACTTGCATTCCTTTCAATTCCTCTCTACTCGATTCCACTTTATTACATCCATTTCTTTCAATTCCTCTCCACTGCATTCCATTTCATTCCATTCAATTCCATTCCATTCCATTCTTCTCCATTCCATTCCATTCCATTCCCTTATATTCCATTACTTTGCATTGCATTCCTCTCCATTCGGTACCACTCCATTCCATTCCCTTCCATTCCTGACCTTTCCATTCCATTGCACATCATTCCAGTCCACTCAATTCCAATCCAATCCATTCCACTACTCTTGATTCCATTCCACTGCACTCACATCCATTCCATTCCATCCATTCTGCTCAAATCAATACTTCTCCATTCCACTCCATTCCATTCCATTTTTTTACATTCCATTACATTTTTCTCGATTCCATTCCATTCCATTCCTCTTCATTCCATTCGATTCCATTCCTCTCCATTCAATGCCAATCCATACCATTACTCTCCATTCTATTCCATTCTATTCTTCTCCATTTCATTAAATACCTTTCCATTCCATTCCATTACTCTCCATTAAATTCCACTCCTCGCTTATCAATTCCATTTAATTTCATTCCATTCCATTCGCCTCCATTCCATTCAATTCCTTTCCATTCCATTCCACTCCATTCCTCACCATTCCAATCTACTCCATTCCATTCCATTCCTCTCCATTCCGTTCTATTCCATTTCCTTCCATTCGTCACCATTCCTTTCCAATCCATTCCATTCCCTTCCAATCCATTCCTCTTGATTCCATTCCATTCCGTTCCATTCCATTTCTCTCCATTCCATTCCTCTCCATTCCATTCAATGTCTTTCCATTCCATTCCAGTATTCACCAGTTCATTCCACTCAATTCCAATCCATTCCACTCGATATCATTCCATTCCACTCACTTCCATTCCATTTCATACCATTCAGCTCACTTCCATTCCATTTCATTCCTTCCACTCAAATCCATTCTTCTCCATTACACTCCATTCCATTTCATTTCTTTCAATTCCATTCCATTCCATTCCATTCCTTTCCATTTCATTCTTTCAATTCCATTCCATTCCATTCCTTTCCATTCTATTCCATTCCTTTCCATTCTATTCCATTTGAATCCTCTCCATTGCATTCTATTGCATTCCTTTCCATTCCATTGCATCCCATTCCTCTCCATTCCATTCCATTTTTCTCCATTCCATTCTCTTCCATTTCGTTCCATTCATCATCATTCCATTCCGATCCATTCCAATCCCTTCCAATTCATTCCTCTCGATTCCACTCCATCGCATTCCCTGGCATTCCATTACATTCACTTCCGTTCCATTCCCTTCCTCTCCATTCCATTCAATGCCTTTCCAGTCCATTCCATTATTCACGAGTTCATGCCACTCAATTCCATTCCATTCCTCTCGATTCCATTCTATTCCACTCACTGCCAATACATTCCATACCATTCCACTCACTTCCATTCCATTCCATTCATTTCCATTCAAATCCATTCTTCTCCAATACACTCCATTAATTCCAATCCATTCCATTCCATTTCTCTCAATTCCATTCCAGTCCATTCCTTTCCATTCCGTTCCATTCTATTCCGTTCCATTCTATTCCAATCCTGTCCATTGCATTCAATTGTATTCCTTTACATTCCATGGCATTCCATTTCTCTCCATTCCATTCCATTCCTCTCTACGCACTTCTATTTTATTCCATTCCATTCCATTCCGTTCCTCTCTATTCCATTCCATTCCAATCCATCCCATTCCTCTTAATTCCTTTCCAACTCATTCCCATCCATTCCATGCCATTCCATTCCTGAACATTCAATTACACTCAATTCCACTCCATTCCATTCCTCTTGATTCAATTCCATTATACTAACTTCCATTCCATTCCATTCCCCACATTACCATTTCATTCCAGTTCATTCCATTCCATTCCTTTCCTATGGATGCCATTCCATTCCATTCAGTTGCTCCCCATTCCATTCCATTCTGTTCCATTCCATTTCATTTTTCTCAATTGAATTCCATTCCATTTCTATCAATTCCATTCCATTTTTTCCATTCAATTTCATTCCTCTCCATTCCACTACATTCCATTCATATCATTCCTTTCCTTCCATTCCATTTCTCAATTCCATTACATTACATTACATTCCTTTCCTCTCCATTCATTCCATTCCATTTCATTTCATTCCCTTCCATTCCTCTCCATTCAATTCCATTCCATACAATTCCTCTCCGTTCTGTTCCATTCCTTTTCTCCTTTCCCTTAAAATTTTTTGAATTCCATTCCATTACACTCCCTTCCATTCTATTTCTCTCTAGTCAATTCTATTTTGTTCTATTCCATTCCATGCCATTCTTCTCAATTCCATTCCATTCCTCTCCATTCTCTTACATTACATTCCTCTCCATTCAATTCCCTTCCATATCTTTCCTCTCTATTCTATTCCATTCCACTCTTCTCCATTACATTAAACTCCTTTCCATTAAATTTAATTCCTCTCCATTCCCATCCATTTCTCTCTACTCAATTACATTTTATTTCATTCCATTCCATTCCTCACAATAACATTCAATTCCATTCCTCACCATTCCATTCCACTCCTTTCCATTCCATTCGTTTCCATTCCTCTCCATCCTATTCAATTTCATTCTGTTCCATTCCTCACTATTCCATTCCAATCCATTCCATTTAATTCCACTCCATTCCATTCCTCTTGATTCCATTCCATTCCATTCCAATCCATTCTATTCCATTTTTCCCCATTCCATTCCATTCACTTCCTTCCAATTCTATTCCATTCCATTTCTCTCCTTTAAACTCCATTTCATTTCTCTCCATTCCGTTCTATCTTTTCCATTCAATTCCATTCCTCTCCCTTTCATTACATTCCTTTCCTCTCCATTAAATTCCATTCCATTCAATTCCATTCCATTTCATTCATCTCCATTCCATTCCAATCTATTCCATTTCATTCCACTCCATTCCTTTCCATTTCTCTCAATTCCTTTCCATTCCATTCCATTCCATTTATCCCCACTCCATTGATTCAGTTCCTTTCCATTCCATTCTATTCCATTCATCTCCGTTTCATTCCATTCCATTTACTCCATCCCTTTCCATCTTTTCCATTAAATTACATTCCGCTCCATTTCATTCCATTCCATTCCTTCCATTAAATTCCATTCCATTCCAATCCATTCCATTCCTCTCCATTCCATTCCATTCCACTCTTTCCAATCCATTGCTCTCTGTTAAATTCATTTCCTTTCCATTCCATTCCATTCCCCTCCTTTTCATTCCATTTCATTCCATTCCTCTCGATTACATTTCAATTCTGTCTTCTCAATTTCATTCCATTCCATACCTCACCATTCCATTCAATTCCACTCCTCTCGATTCCATTCCATTCTATTCCTCTCGATTCCATTCCTTTCAATTCCTCAACTTTGCATTCCACTCAGTTCCATTCCATTCCTCCCCATTGCATTCCATTCCATTCCCTTCGATTGCATTCCATTCCATTCCTCTCCATTTCATGCCATTCCATTCCACTGCATTCCATTCTTTTCCATTCCACACTCTTCAATTCCATTCCATTCCACTCAAATGAATTCCTTTCCATTCCACTCAAATTCATTCCATTCCATTCCATTTCTCTTCCTTCCATTCCATTTGATTCGATTCCAATCCTCTCCATTGCATTCAATTGCATTCCTTTCCATTCCATTGCATTCTATTCTTCTCCATTCCATTTCATTCCTCTCTACTCAATTCCTTTTTATTCCATTCATTCCTCTCTTCCATTCTATTACTCTGAATTCCATTCCAATCCATTCCACTCCATTCCATGTCATTCCATTCCTAAACATTCCATTACACTCAATTCCACTCCATTCCATTACTCTTGATTCAATTTCATTACACTCACTTCCATTCCATTCCATTCCAGTCCACTCTCTACCATTCCATTCCATTCCATTCCTTTCCACTCAAATGCATTCCTCACCATTCCACTGCAATCCTTTCCATTCCATTCCATTCCATTTCTCTTCATTGCATTCCATTCCATTCCATTCCATTGCATTGCATTCCACTCCAATCAATTCCATTCAATTCCTCTCCATTAGATTCCATTCTATTCCATTCCTCTGCATTCACTTCCGTTCCATACCTTTCATCTCTAGTCCATTCCATTCCATTCTTCCCAATTCCATTTCATTCCTTTCCATTTCATTCCATTACTCTCCATTCCATTTTATTAATCTCTCCTCAGTTCCATTATATTCCATTCCATTTCATTCCTCTTCATTCCATCATTCCATTGCAATCCTCTCCCTTCCATTCCGTACCTCTCCATTCTATTCACTTCCATTCCACTCCATTCCATATGATTCCGTTCCATTCATTTCTATTCTTCTTTATTCCATGAAATTCTATTCTATTCTATTCCATTACCCTCCATTCCATTCCATACCATTCCCTTGGATGGCATTCCATTCCTTTACTCTCCATTCCATTTCCTTTTTTTCTCTCTCTTTTTTTTATTATAAAGTCGTGGGGTAGAGTTAAGGGTTAGGTATACAATTGCGTTTCATTCAGGCACCCTGTTGATATGGGGTGTTTCCCCGTTCCCAGACAGATATTTGTTACTGTTAATCCCATCTCCCTCCTCCCACCATAGTTTCCCAGTACGGTCAATCTTTTCGTATAGTATTGCATTGGATGTTTAAGGTCCATTATATGAGTGAGAACATGTGATTCAGAATTTTGTTTCTCCATTTCCTTTGATCCATTCCTCTCTATTCCACTCCTTCCATACCATTCCTCTCCATTCCATTCCATTCCATTCTTCCCCATTCCGTTACATTACTTTCCATTCCATTCCATTACTTTCCATTCCATTCTATTCCTCTCTCTCTTCAATTTCATTTTATTCCATTCCATTCCATTCCTCTCCATTCAATATCATTCCATTCAATTCCTCTCCATTCCATTCCACTCCCTTCCATTCTCCTGCATTTCATTCCATTCCATTCTGTTCCATAGCTATCCATTCCATTTTTATACATTCCCTTCTATGCCATTCCATTCAATTCCTCTGCATTCCATTCTATTACATTCCAATCCATTCCATTCCATTCCAGGCATCTCCATTCCATTTGATTCTGTTCGACCCATTTCATTAATCTCCATTCCCATCATTTCCAATTCATTCCTCTCCATTTCATTCCACTTTTCCCATTCCCTTCCATTCCTTTCCATTCCATTCCTTTCCTGACCATTCCAATCCATTCCATTCGACTCCATTCCATGCCATTTCATTCCTCACCATTCCATTCCACTCAATTCCAACCCATTGCATTCCACTCCTCTAGATTCCATTCCATTCCACTCACTTCCATTTCATTCCATTCCATTCTACTCAAACCAATACGTCTCCATTCCACTGCATTCCATTGCATTCCATTCCTTTCCATTTCCCTCATTTCTATTATATTTCATTCCATTCCATTCCTTTCCATTCCATTCCATTCCTCTCCATGGCATTTCATTCCATTCCATTCTATTCCATTTCAGTCCTCTCAATTCCATTCCAATACATTCCTGTCCATTCAAGTCCATTCCATACCATTCCACTCCATTCTATTCCATTCCATTCTTCTCCATACCATTAAATTCCTTTCCATTCCTCTCTACTCAATACCATTTTATTCCATTATATTCCTTTCTATTCCTCGCTATTCCATTCCATTCCAATCCATTTCATTCCTCTTAATTTCATTCAGATCCATTGCACTCTTTTATATGCCATTCATTCTTCACCATTCCATTCCACTCATTTCCATTCCATTCCACAATTCATTCCATTGTATTCCATTCCATTCCTCTCCATTCCATTCCATTCTAATCCTTTCCAATGCATTGCATTCCTCTCCATTTCATTTCATCCTACTACTCTCCACTCCATTCCATTCTATTATGTACCACTCCATTCTATTCACCTCCATTCCAATCCATTCCATATGTTTCCTTTCCATTCCATTCCATTCTATTCCTCTCTCTTCCATGCAATTTCATTCCACTGCATTCCATTCCATTTCATTCCATTCCTCTCCATTCCATTTCATTCCATTCTTCTCAAATCAAACCTCTCCATTCCACTGCATTCCATTCCATTCCATTCGTTTTCTCTCCTTTCCATTCCATTCCATTCCTTTCCAATACTCTCCATTACATTCCATTGCATTACTCTCCTTTCTTCTATTCCATACCAATCTTCTCTATTCCATTTCATTCCATTCTTCTCCATTCCGTTAAATTTCTTTCCATTCCATTCCATTGCTCTCCATTCAATTCCATTCTCTCTATTCAATTCCCTTTCATTTCACTCTATTCCATTCCACTGCATGCCTCTCCGTTACATTCAATTCCATTCCATTCCTCAACATTCCATTCGCTCCATACCAATTCATTCCATTTCTCTCTATTCAATTCGATTCCATTCCCTTCCATTCCTCATCATTCCATTCCAAACATTTCCAGTCCATTCCATTCCTCTCCATTCCATTCCATACCATCCCATTCCATTCCATTATTCACCAGTCTGTTCCACTCAATTCCATTCCATTTCATTCCATTTCTCTCGATTTCATTCCTTTACATACCATTCCACTAACTTCCATTCCATTCCATCCCACTCAAATCCATTCTTTTCCATTCCACTCCATTCCATTCATTTCCTTCCATTCCATTCCATTTCTCAAAATTCCATTCCAATCCATTACAATCCATTCAATTCCTCTCCATTCCATTCCTCTCCATTCCATTACTTTTCCTTTCTTTCCATTCCTCTCCATTCAATTCCATTCCATACCATTCATCTATATTCTATTCCATTCCATTCTTCTCCATTCCATTCCATTAGTACCATCCATTCCATTTCTCTCTATTCAATTCTATTTTAGTCTATTCCATTCCATTCCATTCCCCTCCATTCCATTCCATTTCATTCTATTCCTCACCATTAAATACCACAGCATTCCATTTCCATCTAATCCTTTCCTTTCCATTCATTCCACTCCATTCCATTCCACTCCATTCCCTTCCATTCCTCACCATTCCATTCCAATCCATTGCATTTCATTCCATTCCATTCCATTCCTTTCCTCTCGATACCATTCCATTTGATTCAATTCCTCTCCATTCCATTCCATTCTGTTGGATTCCATTCCCTTCCTCTCCATTCAATTCCATTCAATTTCTCTCCATTCCATTCTATTTTTTCCATTCAATTTCATTCCTCTCCATTCCATTCCATTACTCTCCATTCCATTCCATTTCATTCCTCTCCATTCAATTCCATTCCATAACATACCTCTCCATTAAGTTCCTTCCCATGCCATTCTGCCACATTCCGTTGCATACTTTTCAATTCCATTCCATTACTCTCCATTCCATTCCATTCCTCTCTCCTCAATTCCATTTTATTCCATTCCATTCCATTCCCTGACTCTTCTTCCATTCCATTCCTCTCCATTCCATTCCATTCCATTCCATTCCTCTCCGTTCCATTCCATTTCATTCCATTACATTCCATTGCATTACATTCATTCCATTTCTCTAAATTCAATTCCATTCCATACTATACCTCTCTATTCCATTCCATTCCATTATTCTCCGTTTCATTAAATTCCTTTCCCATCCATTCCATGACTTGCATTCCTTTCCATTCCTCTCTACTCGATTCCACTTTACTACATCCATTCCTTTCCTTTCCTCTCCATTCAATTCCATTTCATTCCATTCGATTCATTCCATTCCTTCCCTCTCCATTCCATTCCATTCCATTCCCTTATATTCCATTTTTTGCATTGCATTCCTCTCCATTCAATACCACTCCATTCCATTCCCTTCCATTCCTCACCATTCCATTCAATTGCATATCGTTCCAGTCCACTCAATTCCAATTCAATCCATTCCACTCCTCTCGATTCCATTCCATTGCACTCACATCCATTCCATTCCATCCATTCCACTCACATCAATACCTCTCCATTCCACTCCATTCCCTTCCATTTCTTTACATTCCATTCCATTTTTCTCAATTCCATTCCATTCCATTCCATTCCTCTTCATTCCATTCCATTCCATTACTCTCCATTCAATGCCATTCCATACCATTACTCTCCATTCTGTTCCATTCCATTCTTCTCCATTTCGTTAAATATCTTTAATTTCATTACATTACTCTCCATTAAATTTCATTCCTCTCTTATCAATTCCATTTAATTTCATTCCATTCCATTCGTCTCCATTCCATTCAATTCCTTTCCACTCCATTCCTCACCATTTCATTCTACTTCATTCCTCACCATTCCAATCTACTCCATTACATTCCATTCCTCTCCATTACATTCTATTCCATTTCCTTCCATTTATCACCATTCCATTCCAATCTTTTCCAATCCCTTCCAATTCATTCCTCTAGATTCCATTCCATTCCTCTCCATTCCATTCAATGTCTTTCCATTCCATTCCATTATTTACCCGTTCATTCCACTCAATTCCAATCCATTCCTCTCGATTCCATTCCATTCAACTCACTTCCATTCCATTCCATACTATTCAACTCACTTCCATTCCATTCCATACCATTCACTAACTTCCATTCCATTCCATTCCTTCCCATTCAAATCCATTCCTCTCCAATGCACTCCATTTCATTAATTCCAATCCATTCCATTCCTCTCAATTCCATTCCAGTTCATTCCTTTCCATTCCGTTCCATTCTATTCCATTTCATTCTATTCCAATCCTGTCCATTGCATTCATTTGCATTCCTTTCCATTCCATTGCATTCCATACCTCTCCATTCCATTCCATTCCTCTCTACTCACTTCTATTTTATTCCATTCCATTCCATTCCATTCCTCTCTATTCCATTCCATTCCAAACCATTCCATATCTCTTAATTCCATTCCAACCCATTCCCATCCATTCCATGCCATTCCATTCCTGAGCATTCCATTATACTCAATTCCACTCCATTCCATTCCTCTTGATTCAATTTCATTCCAGTCACTTCCATTCCATTCCGTTCCATTCCCCACACTACCATTTTATTCCATTTCATTACATTCCATTCCTTTTCTATCGATGCCATTCCATTCCATTCAATTCCTCTCCATTCCATTCCATTCTGTTCCATTCCATTCCATTCCTCTCCATTCCATTCCTTTCCATTTCTATCAATTCCATTCCATTTTTTCCATTCAATTCCATTCCTTTCCATTCCACTACATTCCATTTATTTCATTCCTTTCCTTCCATTCCATTTCTCAATTCCATTCCATTTCATTCCATTCCATTCCTTTCCTCTCCATTCATTCCATTCCATTTCATTTCATTCCCTTCCATTCCTCTCCATTCTATTCCACTCCATACAATTCCTCTCCGTTCTGTTCCATTCCTTTCTTCTCCTTTCCCTTAAAATTTTTTAAATTCCATTCCATTACACTCCCTTCCATTTCATTCCTCTCTATTCAATTCTATTTTATTCTATTCCGATTCATGCCATTCTTCTCAATTCCATTCCATTCCATTCCATTCCTCTCCATTCCATTACATTACATTCCTCTCCATTCAATTCCCTTCCATATCTTTCCTCTCCATTCTATTACATTCCACTCTTCTCCATAACATTAAATTCCTTTCCATTAAATGCCATTCCTCTCATTTCCATTCCATTTATCTCTACTCAGTTACATTTTATTTCATTCCATTGCATTCCTCACCATAACATTCAATTCCATTCCTCACCATTCCATTCGTTGCCATTCCTCTCCATTCTATTCTATTCCATTCCCTTCCATTCCTCACTATTCCATTCCAATCCATTCCATTTCATTCCACTCCATTCCATTCCATTCCTCTCCATTCTTTTCCATTCCATTCCAATCCATTGCATTCCATTTTTCCCCATTCACTTCCATTCCATTCCATTCTTCTCCTTTAAATTCCATTCCATTTCTCTCCATTCCGTTCCATCTTTTCCATTCAATTCCATTCCTCTCTATTTCATTCCATTCCATTCCTCTCCATTATATTCCATTCCATTCCATTCCATTCATCTCCATTCCATTCCAATCCATTCCATTTAATTCCACTCCTCTCCATTCCATTTCTCTCCATTCCTTTCCATTCCATTCCATTCCATACAATTCAATTTTTCCCCATTCCATTGATTCAGTTCCTTTCCATTTCATTCTATTCCATTCATCTCCATTTCATTCCATTCTATTTCTCTCCATTCCGTTCCATCTATTCCATTAAATTACATTCCACTCCATTTCATTCCATTCCATTCCTCTCCAATAAATTCCATTCCATTTCATTCCTCTCCATTCGATTCCATTCCATTCCATTCCTCTCCAATCCATTGCACTCTGTTCAATTCATTTCCTTTCCATTCCATTACATTCCCCTCCTTTTCATTCCATTCCGTTCCTCTCGATATCATTTCATTTCTTTCTTCTCGATTTCATTCCATTCCATACCTCACCATTCCATTCAATTCCACTCCTCTCAATTCCATTCCATTCTATTACTATTTATTCCATTCCATTCAATACCACAGCTTTCCATTCCATTCAGTTCCATTCCATTTCTCCCCATTCCATGCCATTCCATTCCCTTCGATTGCATTCCATTCTATTCCTCTCCATTCCATGCAATTCCATTCCTCTACATTCCATTCTATTCCATTCCACACACTTCAATTCCATTCCATTGCACTCAAATACATTCCCCTCCATTCCACTCCAATCCATTCCATTCCACTCCATTTCTCTTCCATTCCATTCCATTCCAATCCTCTCCATTGCATTCAATTGCATTCCTTTCCATTCCATTGAATTCCATTCCTCTCAATTCCATTTTATTCCTCTCTACACAATTCCTTTTTATTCCATTACACTCCATTCATTCCTCTCTATTCCCTTCCATTCCTCTGAATTCCATTCCAATCCATTCCACCCCATTCCATGTCATTGCATTCCTGAACATTCCATTATACTCAATTCCACTCCATTCCATTCCTCTTGATTCAATTCCATTCCACTCAATTCCATTCCATTCCATTCCATTCCATTCCATTTCTCTTCATTCCAGTCCATTCCATTCTATTCCATTGCATTCCACTCCAATCCATTTCATTCAATTCCTCTCCATTAGATTCCATTCGGTTCCATTCCTCACCATTCAATTCCATTCCATTCCTTTCCTCTCCAGTCCATCTCATTCCATTCTTCCCAAATCCATTTCATTCCTTTCCATTACATTCCAATTCTCTCCATTTCATTTTATTCCTCAGTTCCATTATATTCCATTCCATTCCATTCTTCTTCATTCCATCATTCCATTGCAATCCTCTCCCTTCCATTCCGTATCTCTCCATTCTATTCACTTCCATTCCACTCCATTCCATATGATTCATTTCCATTCTTTCTATTCTTCTTTATTCTATGAAATTCTATTCTATTCCATTCCATTACCCTCCATTCCTTTCCATTCCATTGTGTGGCATTCCATTCCATTCCTCTCCATTCCATTCCATTCCTGCCCATTCCATTCCATTTCATTTTATTCCATTCCACTCCTTTTCCTAAATTTATTTCCACTCCAGACCATTCCTCTCTATTCCATTCCATTATTCTCCATTCCATTAAATTCCTTTGCCATCCATTGCATTACTTCAATCCCTTTCCATTTCTCTCTACTCTATTCCATTTTATTCCATCCATTCCTTTCCATTCCTCTCCATTCCATTCCATTTCATTCCATTCGATTCCATTCCATTCTGTTCCTCACCATCCAATCCATTCCATTCCTTTCCATTCCATTCCTGGGTATTGCATTCCTCTTCATTCAATACCATTCCATTTCTTTCACATTCATTCCTTTCAATTCCACTTCTTTCCATTCATTCTATTCCTTTCCATTCCGTTCCATTTCTCGATTCCATTCCATTCCTCTCCATTCCAATCAATTGCATTTCATTATTTTCTAATACATCCTCTGCATTCCAGTCCATTCCTTTCCAATCCATTGCTCTCCATTCAATTCTGTTCCTTTCCATTCCATTCAATTCCATTCCATTCCTCTCCTCTGCATTCCATTCCATTCCTTTCCATTCTTCTCGATTCCATTCCGTTGCTCTCAATTCCATTCCATTCAATTCCTCACCATTCCATTCTACTCAATTCCATTCCATGTCATTCCTCTCTATTACATTCCATTTTTTGCAATCGCTTCCATTCCTTGCCTCTCCATTCCACTCCATTCCATTGCATTCCATTCCTCTCCATTACATTTCATTTTTCCATTACCTTCCATTCCTTGCCTCTCCATTCCACTCCACTCAATTGCATTCCATTGCATTTATTTCATTTCCATTCCATTCTATTCCATTCCATTACTGTCCCTACCCTTCCATTGCATTACATTCCTCTCCATTCCATTCCTTTCCATTCCATTCCATTACTCTCCATTCTATTCCATTCCATTCCAATCCATTCCAATCCTTTCCATTCCTTTCCATTACATTGCTCTCCATTCAATTCATTCTCTTTCCATTTCTTTCAATTCCATTCCACCCTTCTCCTTTCCATTCTATACCATTCCTCTCCATTCCATTCCAAACCATTCCATTCCTCTCCATCCCATTCCATTCCATTCTGCTCCATTCCACTCCATTCCATTCATCTCAATTCCATTCTATTCCAATTCTCACCATTCCATTACACTCAATTCCTCTGAATGCCATTCCATTCCTCTAAATTCTCTTCCATTCCTTTCTATTCCCTTCCACTCTATTCCATTTCTTTCCTTTCCATTCTATTCTTAACCATTCCATTATACTCATTTCCATTCCATTCCATTCTATTCCATGTCTCTCCATTCCATTCCATCCCATTACACTCAATTCCCTTACATCCCATTCCTTTCTACTCTATTCCCTTCCTTTGCACTCATTTTTATTCCATATCTTCAGAATTCCATTCCATTCAATTCAATCCATTCCACCATTCCTGTTAATTCCATTCCATTCCATTTCTCCCCATTCATTCCACTCAAATCCACTCTATTCCATTCCATACATCTCGAATCCATTCCATTCCAATACATTCGAATCCATTCCATTCCTCTCCATTCCCTTCAATTCCATTCCAATCCATTCTTCCATTCCATTCCTTCTCCATTCCATTCTCTTCCACTCTTCCATTCCATTCCATTCCTTCTCCATTCCATTCTCTTCCATTCCACTCCATTCCATTCGTTTCCTTTCCTTTCCATTCCATTTCTTTCTATTCCATGCAATACTATTCCATTCCATTCCATTCCTCTCCATTGCTTTTCATTCCATTCCCCTCGATTGCATGCCATTCCATCCCTCTCCATTCCATTTCATTCGATTCCTGTCCATTCCATTCCATTCCATTCCTCACACTTCCATTCCTTTCAATTCCATTTCACTCCAATCCATTCCTCTCCATTCCAATCCAATCCATTCCTTTCCATTCCATTACAATACATTCCATTTCTTTCATTCCATTCCATTCCTCTCCATTGCATTCAATTGCATTCCATTCCATTCCATTTCTCTCCATTTCCTTTGATTCCATTCCTCTCCATTCAACTCTTCCCATACCATTCCTCTCCATTCCATTCCATTCCATTCTTTCCCATTCTGTTGCATTCCTTTCCATGCCATTCCATTACTCTCCATTCCATTCTATTCCCCTCTCTTCAATTCCATTTTATTCCATTGCATTCCATTCCTCTCCATTCCATATCATTACATTCAATTCCTCTCCATTCCATTCCACTCCTTTCCATTTCCCTGCTTTTCATTCCATTCCATTCTATTCCATAGCTATCCATTCCATTTTTATACATTCCCTTCTATGCCATTCCATTCAATTCTTCTGCATTCCATTCTATTACATTCCAATCCATTCCATTCCATTCCAGTCATCCCGATTCCATTTGATTTTGTTCAATCTATTCCATTAATCTCCATTCCCATCATTTCCATTCCATACCTCTCCATTCCATTCCACTTTTCCCATTCCCTTCCTTTCCATTCTTCTCCTTTCCAACCCCTTCCATTCCTTTCCATTCCATTGTGCTCCTCACCATTCCATTCCAATCCATTCCAATCCATTCCATGCCATTCCATTCCATTCCATTCCTCACCTTTCCATTCCACTCAATTCCAATCCATTGCATTCCACTCCTCTAGATTCCATTCCATTTCACTCACTTCCATTCTATTCCATTCCATTCTATTTAAATCAAAACGTCTCCATTCCACTTCATTACATTGAATTCCATTCCATTCCATTTCCCTCATTTCCATTCTATTCCATTCTATCCATTCCATTTCATTCCATTCCTCTCCATTGCATTCCATTCCTTTCCATTCTATTCCATTTCATTCCTCTCCATTCCATTCCATTCCATTCCTGTCCATTCAATTCCATTCCATACCGTTCCTCTCCATTCTATTCTATTCCATTCTTCTCCATACGGTTAAATTCCTTTCCATTCCTTTCTACTCAATACCATTTTATTCTTTTATATTCCATTCTATTCCTCTCTATTCCATTCCATTCCAGTCCATTTCATTCCTCTTAATTTCATTCAGATCCATTGCACTCCTTTACATGCCACTCATTCCTGACCATTCCATTCCACTCATTTCCATTACACTCCATTCCACTACAATTCATCCCATTGTATTCCATTCCATTCCTCTCCATTCCATTCCTCTCCATTCAATTCCATTCCATTCCATTACTCTCCATTGGATTGCATTCCTCTCCATTCCATTCCATTCCACTACTCTCCACTCCATTCCATGCAATTATGTACCATTCCATTCTATTCACTTCCATTCTAATCCATTCCACATGTTTCCTTTCCATTCCATTCCATTCTATTCCTCTCTCTTCCATGCAATTTCATTCCACTGCATTCCATTCCGTTCCCCTCCATTTCATTTCATTCCATTCCTCTCAAATCAATACCTCTCCTTTCCACTGCATTCCACTCCACTCCATTCCTTTTCTCTCTTTTCCATTACATTCATTACAATCCTCTGCATTACATTCCATTGCATTACTCTCCTTTCATCTATTCCATACCATTCGTCTCTATTCCATTTCATTCCATTCTTCTCCATTCCGTTAAATTTCTTTCCATTCCATTCCATTGCTCTCCATTTAATTCCATTCTCTCCATTCAATTCCCTTTCATTTCATTCTATTCCATTCCACTGCATGCCTCTCCATTACATTCAATTCCATTCCATTCCATTCTTCACCATTCCATTCGTTCCATTCCATTTCTCTCTGTTCAATTCGATTCCATTCCCGTCCATTCCTCATCATTCCATTCCACTCATTTCCATTCCATTCATTCCTCTCCATTCTATTTCATTCCATTCCTCAACGTTCCATTCCATTTCATTCTATTCCATTCCATTACATTACATTCATTCCATTTCTCAAAATTCAATTCCATTCCATACCATTCCTCTCCATTCCATTCCATTATTCTCCATTTCATTAAATTCCTTTCCCATCCATTCCATTACTTGCATTCCTTTACATTCCTCTCTACTCGATTCCACTTTATTACATCCATTCCTAACCACTCCTCTCCACTCCATGCCATTTCATTCCATTCGATTCCATTCCATTCCGTTCTTCTTCATTCCATTCCATTCCATTCCATTCCATTCCCTATATTCTACTAGTTTGCATTGCATTTCTCTTCATTCAATACCACTCTATTCCTTCCCTTCCATTCCTCACCATTCCATTCCATCGTTCCATTCCACTGAATTCCTATCCAATCCATTCCACTCCTCTCGATTCCATTCCATTGCACTCACATCCATTCCATTCCACCCATTCCACTCACATCAATACCTCTCCATTCCACTCCATTCCATTCCATTTCTTTATGTTCCATTCCATTTTTCTCGATTCCCTTCCATTCCATTCCATTCCTCTTCATTCCATTCCATTCCTCTCAATTCAATGCCATTCTATACATTCCTCTCCATTCTATTCCATTCCATTCTTCTCCCTTTCGTTAAATACCTTTCCATTACATTACATTACTCTCCATTAAATTCCATTCCTCTCCTATCAATTCCATTTAATTGCATTCAATTCCATTCGTCTCCATTCCATTCAATTCCTTTCCATTCCATTCCTCACCATTCCATTCCACTATATTCCTCACCATTCCATTCCACTCCATTCCATTCCTCTCCATTCCATTCTATTCCATTTCCTTACATTCTTCACCATTCCATTCCAATCCATTCCAATCCCTTCCAAACCATGCCTCTCGATTACATTCCATTCCATTCCGTTCCATTCCATCCTCTCCATTTCATTCAATGCCTTTCCATTCCATTCCATTATTCACCAGTTCATTCCACTCAATTCCAATCCATTCCTCTCAATTCCATTCCATTTTACTCACTTCCATTCTATTCCATACCATTCAACTCACTTCTATTCCATTCCATTCCGTTCCATTCAAATCCATTCTTCTCCATTACACTCCATTTCATTCATTCCAATCCATTCCATTTCATTTCTTTCACTTCCATTCCATTCCATTCGTTTCCATTCTATTCCATTCCTTTCCATTCTATTCCATTCCAATCCTCTCCATTGCATTCTATTGCATTCTTTTCCATTTCATTGCATTCCATTCCTCTCCATTCCATTCCATTCCTCTCCATTCCATTCTCTTACATTTCATTCCATTCATCATCATTCGATTCCGATCCATTCCAATCCCTTCCAATTCATTCCTCTCGATTCCATTCCATGGCATTCCATGGCATTCCATCACATTCCCTTCCATTCCATTCCTTTCCTCTCCATTCCATTCTATGCCTTTCCATTCCATTCCTTTATTCACGAGTTCATTCCACTCAATTCCATTCCATTCCTCTCGATTCCATTCCATCCACTCAATTCCATTCCATTTCATACCATTCCACTCACTTCCATTCCATTTCATTATTTTCCATTCAAATTCATTCTTCTCCAATACACTCCATTCCATTAATTCTTTTCCATTCCATTCCATTTCTCTCAATTCCATTCCATTCTGTTCCATTACATTACATTACATTCTTCTCCAATACACTCCATTCCATTAATTCCATTCCATTCCATTCCATTTCTCTCAATTCCATTCCATTCCATTCCTTTCCATTCTGTTCTATTACATTACATTCCTTTCCTCTCCATTCATTCCATTCCATTTCATTTCATTCCCTTCCATTCCTCTCCATTCAATTCCACTCCATAGAATTCCTCTCTGTTCTGTTCCATTCCTTTCTTCCTTTTTCCCTCAAAATTTTTAGAATTCCATTCCATTACACTCCCTTCCATTCCATTCCTCTCTTCAATTCTATTTTATTCTATTCCATTCCATGCCATTCTTCTCAATTCCATTCCATTCTATTCCATTCCTCTCCATTGCATTACATTACTTTTCTCTCCATTCAATTCCATTCCATATCTTTCCTCTCCATCCTATTCCATTCGACTCTTCTCCATTACATTAAATTCCTTTCCATTAAATTCCATTCCTCTCAATTCCATTCCATTTTCCCTACTCGATTACATTTTAATTCATTCAATTCCATTACTCACCATAACATTCAATTCCATTCCTCACCATTCCATTCCATTCCTTTCCATTCCATTCGTTTCCATTCCTCTCCATTCTATTTGATTCCATTCCCTTCAATTTCTCACTATTCCATTCCAATCCATTCTATTTCATTCCCCTCCATTCCATTCCATTCCTCTAGATTCCATTCCATTCCATTCCAATCCATTGCATTCCATTTTTCCCCATTCCATTCCATTCACTTCCTTTCAATTCCATTCCATTCCATTCCTCTCTTTTAAATTTCATTCCATTTCTCTCCTTACTGTTCCATATTTTCCATTCAATTCCATTCCTCTCCATTTCATTCCATTCCATTCCTCTCCATTAAAGTCCATTCCATTCCATTCCATTCGTCTCCATTCCATTCCAATCCATTACATTTCATTCCTCTCCATTCCATTCCATTTCTCTCGATTCCTTTCCATTCCTTTCCATTCCATTTTTCCCCATTCCATTGATTCAGTTCCTTTCCATTCCATTCTATTCCATTCATCTCTGTTTCATTCCATTCCATTTCTCTCCATTCCGTTCCATCTTTTCCATTAAATTACATTCCTCTCCATTTCATTCCATTCCATTCCTCTCCATTTCATTCCATTCCATTCCATTCCTTTACAATCCATAGCTCGCCGTTAAATTCATTTCCTTTCTATTCCATTCCATTCCCCTCCTTTTCATTCAATTCCATTTCATTTTTCTCGATTACATTTCATTTCTTTCTTCTCGATTTCATTCTATTCCATACTTCACCATTCCATTCCATTCAATTCCATTCCTCTCGATTCCATTCCATTCAATTCTTCAGCTTTCCATTCCACTTATTTCCATTCCATTCCTCCCCATTCCATTCCCATCGATTGCATTCCATTCCATTTCTCTCCATTCCATGCCATTCCATTCCTCTATATTCCATTCTTTTCCATTCCACACACTTCAATTCCATTCCATTCCACTCAAATACATTCCTCTCCATTCCACTCCAATCCATTCCATTCCATTCCTCTTTGTTCCATTCCATTACATTACATTCCAATCCTCTCCATTGAATTCAATTGCATTCCTTTCCATTCCATTGCATTCCATTTCTCTCCATTCCATTTCATTCCTCTCTACTCAATTCCTTATTATTCCATTACATTACATTCATTCCTCTCTATACCATTCTATTCCTCTGAATTCCATTTCAATCCATTCCATGTCATACCTTTCCTGAACATTCCACTACACTCAATTCCACTTCATTCCATTCCTCTTGATTCAATTCCATTCCACTCACTTCCATTCCATTCCACTTTCTACCATTACATTCCACTCGAATCCATTCCTCACAATTCCACTGCAATCCTTTCTATTCCATTCCATTCCATTTCTCTTCATTCCCTTCCATTCCATTCCATTCCATTCCAATTCATTGTTCTCCATTTAGTTCAGTTCCTTTCCATTCCATTCCTCTCCTCTCCATTCCATTCCATTCCTTTCCATTCTTCTCGATTGCATTCCATTCCATTCCTCTCGATTCCATTCCATACAATTCTTCAATATTCCATTCCACTTAATTCCATTCCATGCCATTCCTTTCCATTACATTCCATTTTTTCCATTCCCTTCCATTCCTTGCCTCTCCATTCCACTCCACTCCATGTCATTCCATTGTATTTATATCATTTCCATTCCATTCTATTCCACTCCATTCCTCTCCCTTCCCTTCCATTGCTTTACGTTCCTCTCCATTCCAATCCTTTCCATTCCATTACTCTCCATTCTATTCCATTCCATTCCAATCCATTCCAATCCTTTACATTCTTTCCATTACATTGCTCTCCATTCAATTCATTCTCTTTCCATTTCTTTCTATTCCATTCCACACTTCTCCATTCCATTCCAAACCATTCCATTCCATTACATTCCTCTCCATTCCATTCCATTCCATTCCTCTCCATTCCACTCCATTCCATTCATCTCGATTCCATTCTATTCCAATCCTCTCCATTCCATTCCTCTGAATGCCATTCCACTCCTCTCAATTCTCTTCCATTACTTTCTATTCCCTTCCACTCTATTCCATTTCTTTCCTTTCCATTCTATTCTTAACCATTCCATTATAATCATTTCCATTCCATTCCATTCTATTCCATGTCTCTCTATTCCATTCCAACCCATTACACTCAATTCCCTTCCATCCATTCCTTTCCTTTCTACTCCATTACCTTCCTTTGCACTCTATTTTATTCCATATCTTCATCATTCCATTCCAATCATTTCAATCCATTCCACCATTCCTGTTGATTCCATTCCATTCCATTTCTCCCCATCCTTTCCACTCAAATCCATTCTATTCCATTCCATACATCTTGAATCCATTCCATTCCAATACATTTGATGCCATTCCATTCCTCTCCATTCCCTTCAATTCCACTCCAGTCCATTCTTTCCCCTTCCATTCCATTCCGTTCCTTCTCCATTCCATTCTCTTCCATTCCACTCCATTCCATTCATTTCCTTTCCATTCCTTTTCATTCCATTTCTCTCTATTCCATGCAATAGTATTCAATTCCATTACATTACATTTCATTCCGCTCTATTTCTTTTCATTCTATTCCCCTCGATGCATGCCATTCCATCCCTCTCTATTCCATTTCATTCGATTCCTGGCCATTCCATTCCATTCCACACACTTCCATTCCTTTTGATTCCATTTCACTCCAATCCATTCCTCTCCATTCCATTCCAATCCATTCCATTCCATTCCATTACAATACATTCCATTCCTTTTCATTCCATTCCATTCCATTCCTTTCCATTCCATTCCTCTCCATTGCATTCAACTGCATTCCATTCCATTCCATTCCATTTCTCTCCATTTCCTTTGATTCCATTCCTCTCCATTCAACTGCTTCCATACCATTACTCTCCATTCCATTCCATTCCATTCTTCCCCATTCCGTTGCATTCCTTTCCATTCCATTCCATTACTCTCCATTCCATTCCATTCCTCTCTCTTCAATTCCATTTTATTCCATTCCATTCCATTCCATTCCTCTCCATTCAATATCATTCCATTCAATTCCTCTCCATTCCATTCCACTCTTTTCCATTCCCCTGCTTTTCATTCCATTCCATTCTATTCCATAGCCATCCATTCCATTTTTATACATTCCCTTCCATGCCATTCCATTCAATTCCTCTGCATTCCATTCTATTACATTCCAATCCATTCCATTCCATTCCAGTCATCTCCATTCCATTTGATTCTGTTCAATCCATTCCATTAATCTCTATTCCAATCATTTCCAATCCATTCCTCTCCATTCCATTCCACTTTTCCCATTCCCTTCCTTTCCATTCTTCTCCTTTCCAATCCCTTCCAATCCTTTCCATTCCATTCCTTTCCTCACCATTCCATTCCAATCTATTCCACTTCATTCCGTGACATTCCACTCCATTCCATTCCTCACCGTTCCATTCCACTCAATTCCAATCCATTGCTTTCCACTCCTCTAGATTCCATTCCATTCCACTCACTTCCATTCTATTCCATTCAATTCTACTCAAATCAAAACGTCTCCATTCCACTCCATTCCATTCCATTCCATTTCCCTCATTTCCAGTATATTCCATTGCATTCCATTCCATTTCCTTCCATTCCATTCCACTCCATTCCTCTCCATTGCATTCCATTTCATCCCATGCTATTCCATTCCATTTCTCTCAATTCTATTCCATTACATTCCTGTCCATTCAATTCCATTCCATACCATTCCTCTCCATTCTATTCCATTCCATTCTTCTCCATACCGTTAAATTCCTTTCCTTTCCTCTCTACTCAATACCATTTTATTCCATTATATTCCATTCTATTCCTCGCTATTCCATTCCATTCCAATTCATTTCATTCCTCTTAATTCCATTCAGATCCATTGCACTCCTTTACATGCCATTCATTCCTCACCATACCATTCCACTCATTTCCATTCCATTCCATTCCACTACAATTCATTCCATTGTATTCCATTCCATTCCACTCCTTTCCATTCCAATCCATTCCTCTCCATTGCGTTGCATCCCACTACTCTCCACTCCATTCCATTCCATTGCCTACCCCTCCATTCTATTCACTTCTATTGCATTCCATTGCATATGTTTCTTTTCCATTCCATTCCATTCTATTCCTCTCTCTTCCATGCAATTTTATTCCACTGCATTCTATTTTTCCATTCCATTCCCCTCCATTCCATTTCATTCCATTCCACTGAAATCAATACCTCTCCATTCCACTGCATTCCATTCCATTCCATTCCATTCCTTTTCTCTACTTGCCATTCCATTCCATTCCAGTTCTCTCCATTACATTCCATTGCATTACTCTCCTTTCATCTATTTTATACCATTAATCTCTATTCCATTTCATTCCATTCTTCTCCATTCCGTTAAATTTCTTTCCATTCCATTCCATTGCTCTCCATTCAATTCCATTCTCTCTATTTAATTCTCTTTCATTTCATTCTATTCCATTCCACTGCATGCCTCTCCATTACAGTCAATTCCATTCCATTCCATTCCTCACCATTCCATTCGCTCCATTCCATTCAATTCCATTCCATTTCTCTATTCAATTCGATTCCAATCCCTTCCATTCCTCATCATTGCATTCCAATCAAATCAATTTCATTCCATTCCATTCCTTTCGATTCCATTCCATTCCATTCCTCTCCATTCTATTCCATGCCATTCCATTCCATTCCATTATTCACCAGTCCATTCCACTCAATTCCATTCCCTTCCATTCCATTTCTCTCAATTCCATTCCTTTCCATCCCATTGCACTCACTTCCATTCCATTCCATTCCTTCCCACTCGAATTTATTCTTCTCCATTCCACTCCATTCCAGTCATTTCCTTCCATTCCATTCCATTTCTCGCATTTCCACTCCAATCCATTATATTCCATTCAATTTCTCTCCATTCCATTCCATTTCATTTCTTTCCATTCCTCTCTGTTCAATTACATTCCATACCATTCGTCTATATTCTATTCCATTCCATTCTTCTCCTTTCCATTCAATTTTTTGCATTCCATTCCATTACTCCCATCCATTCCATTCCCCTCTATTCAATTCTATTTTTGTCTATTCCATTCCACTACAATCCTCTCCATTCCATTCCATTCCTCACCATTAAATTCCACAGCATTCCATTCCCATCTATTCCTTTCCTTTCCATTCATTCCTCTCCATTCCATTCCACTCCATTCCCTTCCATTCCTCACCATTCCATTCCAATACATTGCATTTCATTGCATTCCATTCCTTTCCTCTCGATGCCATTCCATTCCATTCAATTCCTCTCCATTCCATTCCATTCTGTTGGATTCCATTCCATTCCGCTCCATTCAATTCCAATCAATTTCTCTCCATTCTATTCCATTTTTTCCATTCAACCCCATTGCCCTTCATTCCATTCCATTCCATTCCATTACTCTCCAATCCATTCCATTTCATTCCTCTCCATTCAATTCCATTCCAAAACATACCGCTCCATTCAATTCCTTCCTGTGTCATTCTGCCCCATTCCTTTGCATACCTTTCAATTCCATTCCATTACTCTCCATTCCATTCCATTCCTCTCCTTTCAATTCCATTCAATTTCTCTCCATTCCATTCCATTTCCATTTTTCCCATTCAATTCCATTCCTCTCCATTCCATTCCATTTCATTCCTCTTCATTCAATTCCACTCCAAAGCATATCTCTCCATTCAATTCCTTCCCGTGCCATTCTGCCACATTCCATTACTCGCTATTCCATTCCATTCCTCTCCATTCCATTCCATTCATTCCTCTCCATTCCATTCCATTTCATTTCATTCTCTTCCATTATATTACATTACATTCATTCCATTTCTCTAAATTCAATTCCATTCCATGCCATTCCTCTCTATTCCATTCCATTCCATTATTCTCCGTTTCATTAAATTCCTTTCCCATCCATTCCATGACTTGTATTCCTTTCCATTCCTCTCTACTCGATTCCACTTTATTACATCCATTCCTTTTTATTCCTCTTCACTCCATTCCATTTCATTCCATTCAATTCCATTCCATTCCGTTGCTCTCCATTCCATTCCATTTCCTATATTCCTTTGCTTTGCATTGCATTCCTCATTATTCAATAACACTCCATTCCATTCCCTTCCATTTCTCACCATTCCATTCCATTGCACATCATTCTAGTCCACTGAACTCCAATCTAATCCATTCCATTCCTCTCGATTCCATTCCATCGCACTCACATCCATTCCATTCCATCCATTCCACTCACATCAATACCTCTCCATTCCACTCCATTCCATTCCAATTTTTTACGTTCCCTTCCATTTTTCTCGATTCCATTCCATTCCATTCCATTCCTCTTCATTCCATTCCATTCCTTCCTCTCCATTCAATGCCATTCCATGCTATTCCTCTCCATTCTATTACATTCCATTCTTCTCATATTCGTTATACACCTTTCCATTCCATTACATTACTCTCCATTAAATTCCATTCCTCACTTATCAATTCCATTTAATTTAATTCCATTCCATTTGTCTCCTTTCCATTCAATTCCTTTCCATTCCATTCCTCACCATTCCATTCCACTCCATTCCTCACCATTCCATTCCACTCCATTCCATTGCTCTCCATTCCATTCTATTCCATTTCCTTACATTCATCACCATTCCATTTCAATCCATTCCAATCCCTTCCAATCCATTCCACTCGATTCCATTCCATTCCATTCCTTTCCATTCCATTCCATTCTTCTCCATTCCATTCAATGCCTTTCCATTCCATTCCATTATTCACCAGTTCATTCCACTCAATTCCAATCCATTCCTCTTGATTCCACCCCATTCCACTCACTTCCATTCCGTTCCTTGCCATTCAACTCACTTCCGTTCCATTCCATTCCTTTCCATTCTTCTCCTTTACACTTCATTCTATTCCATTCCATTTTCTTCCATTTCATTCCATTCATCATCATTCCATTCCGATCCATTCCAATTCCTTCAATTCATTCCTCTTGATTCCATTTCATGGCATTCCATGGCATTCCATTACATTCTGTTCCGTTCCATTCCCTTCCTCTCCATTCCAATCAATGCCTTTCCATTCTATTCCATTATTCACGAGTTCATTCCACTCAATTCCATTCCATTCCTCTCAATTCCATTCCATTCCACTCACTTCCATTCCATTTCATACCATTCCACTCACTTCCATTCCATTGCATTCCATTCTTCTCCTTTACACTTTATTCCATTCCATTCCTTTCCATTCCATTCCATTCCTTTCCATTCTATTCCATTCCAATCCTTTCCATTGCATTCCATTGCATTCCTTTCCACTTCATTGCATTCCATTCCTCTCCATTCCATTCCATTCCTCTCCATTCCATTCTCTTCCATTTCATTCCATTCAGCATCATTCCATTCCGATCCATTCCAATCCCTTCCAATTCATTAGTCTCAATTCCATTCCATGGCATTCCATGGCATTCCATTACATTCCGTTCCGTTCCATTCCCTTCCTCTCCATTCCAATCAATGCCTTTCCATTCCATTCCATTATTCACAAGTTCATTCCACTCAATTCCATTCCATTCCTCTCGATTCCATTCCATTCCACTCACTTCATTCCATTCCATACCATTCCACTCACTTCCATTCCATTGCATTCCATTCTTCTCCTTTACACTTCATTCCACTCCATTCCTTTCCATTCCATTCCATTCTTTTGCATTCTCTTCCATTCCAATCCTCCCCATTGCATTCCATTGCATTCCTTTCCATTCCATTGCATTCCATTTCTCTCCACTCCATTCCTTTCTATTCCTCTCTACTCACTTCCATTTTATTCCATTCCATTCCATTCAATTGCTCTCTATTCCATTCCATTCCAATCCATTTCTTTTCTGTTAACCCCATTCCAACCCATTCCCATCCATTCCTTGCCATTCCATTGTTGAACATTCCATTACACTCAATGCCACTCCATTCCATTACACTTGATTCAATTCCATTCCACTCACTTCCATTCCATTCCATTCCCCACAATACCATTTCATTCCATTCCATTCCATTCCTTTCCTATCAATGTCATTCTTTCCATTCAATTCCTCTCCATTCCATTCCATTCTGTTACATTTCATTCCATTCCTCTCCATTGAATTCCATTCCATTTCTCTCAATTCCATTCCATTTTATCCATTCAATTCCATTCCTCTCCATTCTACTACATTCCATTCATTTCATTCCTTTCCTTCCATTCCATTTCTCAATTCCATTCCATTCCATTCCATTACTTTCCTCTCCTTTCAATTCCATTCCATACAATTCTTCTCCGTTCTGTTCCAGTCCTTTCTTCTCCTTTCCCTTAATTTTTTGAATTCCATTCCATTACACTCCCTTCCCTTCCATTCCTCTCTTTTCAATTCTATTTTATTCTATTCCATTCCATGTCATTCTTCTCAATTCCATTCCATTGCATTCCATTCCTCTCCATTCCATTACATTACATTCCTTTTCATTCAATTCCATATCTTTCTTCTCCATTCTATTTCATTCCACTCTTCTCCATTCCATTAAATTCCTTTCCATTAAATTCCATTCTTCTCCATTCCATTACATTTCTCACAACTCAATTACATTTTATTTCATTCCATTCCATTGCTCACCATAACATTCAATTCCATTCCTCGCCATTCCATTCCTTTCCTTTCCATTCCATTCGTTTCCATCCTCTCCATTCTATTCGATTCCGTTTCCTTCCATTCCTCACTATTCCATTCCAATCCATTCCATTTCATTCCACTCCATTCCAATTTTTTCCTCTCAATGCCATTCCATTCCATTCCAATCCATTCCATTCCATTTTTCCCATTCCATTCCATTCACTTCCTTTCAATTCCATTCCATTCCATTCCTCTCCTTTAAATTCCATTCCATTTCTCTCCATTCCGTTCCATGTTTTCCATTCAATTCCATTCCTCTCCATTTCATTCCATTCCATTCCTCTCCATTAAATTCCATTCCATTCCAATCCATTCCATTTCATGCCACTCCATTCCATTCCATTTCTCTGGATTCCTTTCCATTCCATTTTTCCCCATTCCATTGATTCAGTTCCTTTCCATTCCATTCTATTCCATTCATCTCCATTTCATTTCATTCCATTTCTCTCCATTCCATTCCATCTTTTCCATTAAATTACATTCCGCTCCATTTCATTCCCTTCCATTCCTCTCCATTTAATTCCATTCCATTCCACATCATTTCATTCCTCTCCATTGCATTCCATTCCATTCCTTTGCAATCCATTGCTCTCTGTTAAGTTCATTTCCTTTCCATTCCATTCCATTCCATTCCTCTTGATTACATTTCATTTCTTTCTTCTCAATTTCATTCCATTTCATACCTCACCATTCCATTCCATTCAATTCCACTCCTCTCAATTCCATTCCATTCTATTCCTCTCGATTCCATTCCACTCAATTCCTCAGTTTTCGATTCCACTCAGTTCCATTCCATTCCGATGTTCCATTCCTCTACATTCCATCCATTCCATTCCACACACTTCAATCCCGTTCCATTCCACTCAAATACATTCCTCTCCATTCCACTCCAATCCATTCCATCCCATTCCATTTCTCTTCCTTCCATTCCATTCCAATCCTCTCCATTGCATTCAATTGCATTCCTTTCCATTCCATTGCATTCCATTGCTCTCCATTCCATTTCATTCCTCTCTGCTCAATACCTTTTTATTCCATTACATTCCATTCATCCCTCTCTATTCCATTCCATTCCTCTAAATTCCATTCAATCCATTCCACTCCATTCCATGTTATTCCATTCCTGAACATACCATTACACTCAATTCCATTTCTCTTTTTTCAATTCCATTTCACTCACTTCCATTCCATCCCATTCCACCCAGTCCACTCTCTACCATTCCATTCCATTTCACTCAAATCCATTCCTCACCATTCCACTGCAATCCTTTCCATTTCTTTCCATTTCTCTTCATTCCATTTCATTTTTTTCCATTCCATTGCATTCCACTCCAATCCATTCCATTCAATTCCTCTCCATTAGATTTCATTCATTCCATTTCTCTCCATTCAATTCCATTCCATACCTTTCCTCTCCAGTCCATTCCATTCCATTCTTCCCAATTCCATTTCATTCCTTTCCATTCCATTCCATTACTCCCCATTCCATTTTATTCCTCTCTCCTCAGTTCCATTATATTCCATTTCATTCCATTCCTCTTCATTCCATCATTCCATTGCAATCCTCTCCCTTCCATTCCGTACCTCTCCATTATATTCACTTCCATGCCACTCCATTCCATATGATTCCTTTCCATTCCTTTCTATTCTTCTCTATTCCATGAAATTCTATTCTATTCCATTCCATTACTCTCCATTCCATTCCATTCTATTGTGTGGCATTCCATTCCATTCCTCTCCATTCAATTCCATTCCTCTCCATTCCATTTCATTTCATTTTATTCCATTCCACTCCATTTCTCTAAATTATTTTCCATTCCAGACCATTCCTCTCCATTCCATTCCATTTCATCATTCTCCATTCCATTAAATCCCTTTCCCATCCATTGCATTACTTGCATTCCTTTCCATTCCTCTCTACTCGATTCCATTTTATTCCACCCATTCCTTTCCATTCCATTCCATTCGATTCCATTCCATTCTGTTCCTCACCATTCTGTTCCATTCCATTCCTTTCTATTCCATTCCTGGGCATTGCCTTCCTCTTCATTCAATATCTTTCCATTCCGTTCACTTCCATTCCTTTCAATTCCACTTCATTCCCTTCATTCTATTCCTTTCCATTCCATTCCATTTCTCAATTCCATTCTATTCCTCTCCATTCCAATCCATTGCATTCCATTATTCTCGATTCCATTCCAGTCCATTCCTTTACAATCCATTGCTCTCCATTCAATTCGATTCCTTTCCATTCCATTCTATTCCTCTCCTCTCCATTCCATTCCATTGTTTCCATTCTTCTCGATCACATTCCATTTCATTCCTCTCGATTCCATTCCATTCGATTCCTCACCATTCAATTCCACTCAATTCCATTCCATGCCATTCCTCTCCATTAAATTCCATTTTTTCCATTCCCTTCCATTCCTTGTCTCTCCATTCCACTCCACTCCATTGCATTTATTTCATTTCCATTCCATTCTATTCCATTCCATTCCTCTCCCTCCCCTTCCATTGCATTACATTCCTCTGCATTCCATTCCATTCCATTACTCTCAATTCTATTCCATTCCTTTCCAATCCATTCCAATCCTTTCTATTCCTTTCCATTACATTGTTCTCCATTCAATTCATTCTCTTTCCATTTCTTTGTATTCCATTCCACTCTTCTCCTATCCATTCCATTCCATTTCTCTCCATTCCATTCCTCTCCATTCCACTCCATTCCATTCATCTCGATTCCATTCTATTCCAATCCTTGCCATTCCATTCCACTCAATTCCTCTGAATGCCATTCCATTCCTCTCAATTCTCTTCCATTCCTTTCTATTCCCTTCCACTCTATTCCATTTCTTTCCATTCCATTCTATTCTTAATCATTCCATTATACTCATTTCCATTCCATTCCATTCTATTCCATGTCTCTCCATTCCATTCCATTCCATTACACTCAATTCCCTTCCATCCCATTCCTTTCCTTTCTACTCCATTACCTTCCATTGCACTCAATTGTATTCAATATCTTCATCATTCCATTCCATTCAATTCAATCCATTCCACCATTCCTGTTGATTCCATTCCATTCCATTTCTCCCCATCCATTTCACTCAAATCCACTCTATTCCATTCCATACATCTCGAATCCATTCCATGCCAATACATTTGAATCCATTACATTCATCTCCATTCCCTTTAATTCCATTCCCCCATTCTTCCCCATTCCATTCCTTCTCCATTCCATTCTCTTCCATTCCACTCCATTTCATTCGATTCCTTTCCATTCCTTTCCATTCCATTTCTCTCTATTCCATGCAACACTATTCCATTCCAATCCATTCCATTCCTCTCCATTTCTTTTCATTCCATTCCCCTCTATTGTATGCCATTCCATCCCTCTCCATTCCATTTCATTCGATTCCTGTCCATTCCATTCCACACACTTCCATTCCTTTCGATTCCATTACACTCCAATCCATTCCTCTCCATTCCACTCCAATCCATTCTATTCCATTCCATTATAATACATTCCATTTCTTTTCATTCCATTCCATTCCATTCCTTTCCATTCAATTTGATTCCTCTCCATTGCATTCAATTGCATTCCATTCCATTTCTCTCCATTTCTTTTGATTCCATTCCTCTCCATTCAACTCCTTCCATACCATTTCTCTCCATTGCATCCATTCCATTCTTCCCCAATCTGTTGCATTCTTTTCCATTCCGTTGCATTACTCTCCATTCCATTCTATTCCTCTCTCTTCAATTCCATTTTATTCCATTCCCTTTCATTCCATTCCTCTCCATTCAATATCATTCCATTCAATTCCTCTCCATTCCATTCCACTCCTTTCCATTCCCCTGCTTTTCTTTCTATTCCATTCTATTCCATAGCTATCCATTTCATTTTTACACATTCCCTTCTATGCCATTCCATTCAATTCCTCTGTATTCCATTCTATTACAGTCCAATCCATTCCATTCCATTCCAGTCATATCCATTCTATTTGATTCTGTTCAATCCATTCCATTAATCTCCATTCCAATCATTTCTAATCCATTCCCCTCCATTCCATTCCACTTTTTCCATTCCCTTCCTTTCCATTCTTCTTCTTTCCAATTCCTTCCATTCCTTTCCATTCCATTTCTTTCCTCACCATTCCATTCCAATCCATTCCACTCCATTCCATGCCATTCCATTCCATTCCATTCCTCACTGTTCCGTTCCACTCAATTCCAATCCATTGCATTCCACTCCTCTAGATTCCATTCCATTCCACTCACTTCCATTCCCTTCCTTTCCATTCTACTCAAATCAAAATGTCTCCATTCCACTCCATGCCATTGCATTCCATTCCATTCCATTTCCCACATTTCCATTATATTCCATTCCTTTCCATTCCATTTCATTCCATTCCATTCCATTCTTCTCCATTGCATTCAATTCCATTCCATTCTTTTCCATTCATTACTCTCCATTCCATTCCATTCCTGTCCATTCAATTCCATTCCATACCATTCCTCTCCATTCTATTCCATTCCATTCTTCTCCATACCATTAATTTCCTTTCCATTCCTCTCTACTCAATACCATTTTATTCCATTATATTCCATTATATTCCTCTCTTTTCCATTCCATTCCAATCCATTTCATTTCTCTTAATTCCATTCAGATCCATTGCACTCCTTTACATGCCATTCATTCCTCACCATTCCATTCCATTCATTTCCATTCCACTACAATTCATTCCATTGTATTCCATTCCATTCCTCTCCATTCCATTCCATTCATCTCCATTCAATTTCATTCCATTCCATTAATCTCCATTACATTGCATTCCTCTCCATTCCATTCCATCCTACTACTCTCCACTCCATTTCATTCCATTACATACCACTCCATTCTATTCACTTCCATTCCAATCCATTCCATTCCGTTCTATTCCTCTCTCTTCCATGCAATTTCATTCCACTGCATTCCATTCAATTCCATCCCATTCCCCTGCATTCCATTTCATTCCATTCCACTCAAATCAATACCTCTCCATTCCACTGCATTTCATTCCATTCCATTCCTTTTCTCTACTTTCCATTCCATTCCATTCCAATCCTCTCCATTACCTTCCATTGCATTACTCTCCTTTCATCTATTACATACCATAGGTCTCTATTCCATTTCATTCCATTTTTCTCCATTCTGTTAAATTGTTTTCCACTCCATTCCACTGGTCTCCATTCAATTCCATACTCTCTATTCAATTCCCTTTCATTTCATTCTATTCCATTCCACTGCATGCCTCTCCATTACATTCAATTCCATTCCATTTCATTCCTCACCATTCCATTCGCTCCATTCCATTCCATTCCATTTCTCTCTATTCAATTCGATACCATTCCCTTCCGTTCCTCATCATTCCATTCCAATTATTTCCATTTCATTCCATTCCATTCCATTACTCTCGATTCCATCCCATTCCATTCCATTCCAGTCCTCTCCATTCCATTCCATGCTATTCCATTCCATTATTCACCAGTTCGTTCCACTCAATTCCATTCCATTCCATTCCATCTCTCTCGATTCCATTCCGTTCCATACCATTCCACTCACTTCCATTCCATTCCATTCCTTCCAACTCAAATCCATTCTTCTCCATTCCACTGCATTCCATTCATTTCCTTCCATTCCATTCCATTTCTCACAATTCCATTCCGATCCATTACATTCCATTCAATTCCTCTCCATTCCATTCCTCTCCATTCCATTACATTTCTTTTCATTCCTGTCCATTCAATTCCATTCCATACCATTCGTCTATATTCTATTCCATTCCATTCTTCTCCTTTCCATTCAATTTTTTTCATTCCATTCCATTACTCCCATTCATTCCATTCTTCTCTCTTTTATTCTATTTTAGTCTATTCCATTCCATTACATTCCTCTTCATTCCTTTCCATTCCATTCTATTCCTCACCATTAAATTCCACAGCATTCCATTCCCATCTATTCCTTTCTTTTCCATTCATGCCTCTCCATTCCATTCCACTCCATTCCCTTCCATTCCTCACTATTCCATTCCAATCAATTGCATTCCATTCCATTCCATTTCATTCCTTTCCTCTCGATGCCATTCCATTCCATTCTGTTAGATTCTGTTCCATTCCTCTCCATTCAATTCCTTTCAATTTCTCTCCATTCCATTCCATTTTTTCCATTCAATTTCATTCCTCTCCATTCCATTCCATTACATTCTATTACTCTCCAATCCATTCTATTTCATTCCTCTCCATTCAATTCCATTCCATAACATACCTCTCCTTTCAATTCCTTACTGTGCCATTCTGCCCCATTCCGTTGCATACCTTTCAATTCCATTCCATTACTCTCCATTCCATTCCATTCCTCTCTCCTCAATTCCATTTTATTCCATTCTATTCCATTCCCTGACGCTCTATTCCATTCCATTCCTCTCCATTACATTACATTCCATTCCTCTCCGTTCCATTCCATTTCATTCTATTCCATTCCATTACATTACATTCATTCCATTTCTCAAAATTCAATTCCATTCCATACCATTCCTCTCCAATCCATTTCTTTCCATTATTCTCAGTTTCATTAAATTCCTTTCCCATCCATTCCATTACTTGCATTCCTTTCCATTCCTCTCTACTCGATTCCACTTTATTACATCCATTCCTTTCCATTCCTCTCCATTCAATTCCATTTCATTCCATTCGATAACATTCCATTCCGTTCTTCTCCATTCCATTCCATTCCTTTCCATTCCATTCCCTATATTCCATTACTTTGCATTGCATTCCTCTCCATTCAATACCACTCCATTCCATTCCCTTCCATTTCTCATCTTTCCATTCCATTGCACATCGTTCCATTCCACTCAATTCCAATCCAATTCATTCCACTCTTCTCAATTCCATTCCACTGCACTCACATTCATTCCATTACAAACATTCCACTCACATCAATACCTCTCCATTCCACTGCATTCCATTCCATTTCTTTACATTCCATTCCATTTTTCTCGATTCCATTCCATTCCTCTCGATTCAATGCCATTCCATACCATTCCTCTCCATTCTATTCTATTCCATTCTTCTCCATTTCGTTAAACACCTTTCCATTACACTTCATTACTCTCCATTAAATTCCATTCCTCTCTTATCAATTCCATTTAATTTCATTCCATTCCATTTGTCTCCATTCCATTCAATTCCTTTCCATTCCATTCCTCACCATTCCATTCCGCTCCATTCCCCTCCATTCCATTCTATTCCATTTCCTTACATTCATCACCGTTCCATTCCATTCCAATCCATTCCAATCCATTCCTCTCGATTTCATTTCATTCCATTCCATTCCATTCCGTTCCATTCCATTTCTCTCCCTTCCGTTCAATGCCTTTCCATTCCATTCCATTACTCACCATTTCATTCCATTCAATTCCTATCCATTCCTCTGGATTCCATTCCATTCCACTCACTTCCATTCCATACCATTCAACTCACTTCCATTCCATTCCATTCCTTTCCACTCAAATCCATTCTTCTCCATTATTCTCCATTCCATTCATTCCTATCCATTCCATTTCATTTCTTTCAATTCCTTTCCATTTCTTTCCTTTCCCTTCCATTCTATTCCTTTCCATTCTATTCCGTTCCAATCCTCTCCATTGCATTTCATTGCATTCCTTTCCATTCCATTGCATTCCATTCCTCTCCATCCATACATTCTTCTCCATTCCATTCTCTTCCATTTCATTCCATTCATCATCATTCCATTCCGATCCATTCCAATCACTTCCAATTCATTCCTCTCGATTCCATTCCATGGCATTTCATGGCTTTCCATTACATTCTGTTCCGCTCCATTCCCTTCCTCTCCATTCCATTCAATGCCTTTCCATTCCATTCCATTATTCACAAGTGCATTCCACTCAATTCCATTCCATTTCTCTCGTTTCCATTCCATTCCACTCCCTTCCATTTCATTCCACACCATTCCACTCACTTCCATTCCATTCCATTCTTTTCCATTCAAATCCATTCTTCTCCATTACACTCCATTCCATTAATTCCAATCTATTGCATTCCATTCCTCTCCATTCCATTCCATGTCATTTCATTCCATTCCATTATTCACCAGTCCATTCCATTAAATTCCATTCCATTCCATTTCTCTCAATTCTATTCCATTCCACTCACTTCCATTCCATTCCATACCATTCCAATCACTTCCATTCCATTCCATTCCTTTCCACTCAAATCCATTCTTCCTCATTCCACTCCCTTTCATTGATTCCAGTACATTTCATTCCATTTCTCTTAATTCCATTCCTCTCCATTCCATTCCATTCCATTCCATTCCTCTCCATTCAATTCCGTTCCGTACAATTCCTCTCCATTCTGTTCCATTCCATTCTTCTACTTTCTGTTAAATTTTTGGAATTGCATTCCATTACTACCCATCAATTCCATTCCTTTCTATTCAATTCTATTTTAGTCTATTCCATCCCATTTTATTCCTCTCCATTCCATTCCACTCTATTCCTCATCCTTATATTCCACAGTATTCCAAATCTATCTATTCCATTCCTTTCCATTCATTCCTGTCCATTCCATTCCATTCCACACACTACCAATTCATTCCACTCAAACCATTCGTCTCCATCAAGTCCTTTCCATTCCATTCCACTTCTCTTCATTCAATTCCATTCCATTCCATACAATTCTACTCCAATCTATTCCATTAAATTCCTCTTCATTGCATTCCATTCCATTCCATTTCATTCCATACCATTCCTCTCCATTCCATTCTTCCCTTTTCCGTTTCATTCCTTTCCATTCCATTCCATTACTCTCCATTCCATTCTACTCCTCTCTCCTCAATTCCATTTTATTCCATTCCATTCCATTCCTCTCCATTCCATTCCATTCCATTGCATTACTCTCCATTCCATTTCGTACCTCTCCATTCTATTCACTTCTCTTTCACTCCATTCCATATTTCTCCTTTCCATTCCATGCAATTCTATTCCTCTCTATTCCATGCAATTCTATTCCATTCCATTCTATTCCTCTGCACTCCATCCTATTCCTTTCCCATAGATTGGAATCCATTCCATTTCTCTCCATTCCATTCCATTCCATTCCTCTCTATTCCATTCCATTTCTGTAAATTCAATTCCATTCCATACCATTCCTCTCCATTCCATTCCATTTCATTATTCTCCTTTGCATTAAATTCCTTTCCCATCCATTCCATTTCTTCCATTCCTTTTCATTTCTCTTTACTCGATTCCATTTTATTCCATCCATTGCTCTCCATTCCATTCCATTTGATTCTATTCCATTCCATTCCTCTGCATTCCATTCCATTCCATTCGCTTCTATTCCATTCCTTTACATTGCATTCCTCTCCATTCAATACAATTCCATTCCATTCCCTTCCATTCCTCCCCATCCCATTCCATTTCATTATTCTCCTTTGCATTACATTCCTTTCCCATCCATCCATTTCTTCCATTCCTCTCTACTCGATTCCATTTTACTCCATCCATTCCTTTCCATTCCCCTCCATTCCATTCCATTTCATTCCATTCCATTCCCTTCTATTCCATTCCTTTTCATTGCATCCTCTCCATTCAATACCATTCCAATCCATTCCCTTCAATTCCTCCCCATTCCATTCCATTCCTCACCATTCCATTCCACTCAATTCCAATCAAATCCATTACACTCCTCTCGATTCCATTCGATCCCAATCACTTCCATTCCATTCCATTCCATTTCTCTCAATTCCTTTCCATTCCAATCCATTCCTTTACAATCCATTTCGCTCCATTCCCTTCCTGTCCATTCAATTCCATTACATACCATTCCTCTCCATTGTATTCCATTGCATTCTTATTTCTATTATATTTTTTGCATTGCATTCCATTACTCCCCTTCAATTCCATTCCTCTCTATTCAATTCTATTTTAGTCTATTCCATTCCATTCCTCTCCATAACATTCAATTCCATTCCATTCCATTCCTCACCCTTCCATTCCACTCCTTTTCATTCCAGTCGTTTCCATTCCTCAGCATTCTAATCAATTCCATTCCCTTCCATTCCTCAGTATTCCATTACAATCCATTCCATTTCATACCTCTCCATTCCATTCCATTCCTCTCGATTCCATTCCATTCCATTTTTCTCCATTCCATTCCATTCAGTTCCTTTCCATTCCAATCCATTCGATTCCTCTCCATTCCATTTCTTTCCATTTCGTTCCATCTTTTCTATTCAAATCCATTCCTCTCCATCCCATTCCATTCCATTCCTCTCCATTAAATTCCGTTCCATTACATTACATTCCATTTCATTCCTCTTCATTGCATTCCATTTCTTTCCATTCCTCTCTATTCCATTCCATTCCATTCTTTTCCAATCCATTGCTCTCCATTAAATTCAGTTCCTTTCCAATTCATATCTTTCCATTCCATACCCCTACTTTTCATTCCATTCCATTCCATTACTCTCGATTACATTTCATTTCCTTCTTCTCTATTTCATTCCATTCCTTTCCTCACCATTCCATTCAATTCGATTCAATTCCATTCCTCTCGATTCCATCCTATTCCATTTCTCTCGATTCAATTCCATTCAACTCCTCAGCTTTCCATTCCACTAAATTCCGTTCCATGCCATTCCATTCTATTACATTCTCTTCGATTGCATTCCATTCCATTCCTCGCCATTCCATGCCATTCCATTTCTCTCCATTCCATTCCACGCATTTCCATTCCATTTCACTCAAATACATTCCTCACCATTCCACTCCAATCCATTCCATTCCTTTCCATTCTCTTCCTTCCATTCCATTTCATTCCAATCTTCCCCATTGCATTCAATTGCATTCCTTTCCATTGCATTGCATTCCTTTCCTCGCCATTCCATTCCATTCTTCTCTACTCAATTTTTTAAATTTCATTACATTCCATTCACTTCCTCTCTATTCCATTCCATTCCTCTGAATTCTATTCCATTCCACTGCACTCCATTCCATGCCATTCCATTCGCGAACATTCCTTTACACTCAAATCCACTCCATTCCATTCCTCTTGATTGAATTCCATTCCTCTCACTTCCAATTCCATTCCATTCCACACACCACGATTCCATTCCATTCCACTCAAATCCCTTCCTCACCATTCCAATACAATCCCTTCCATTCCATTGCATTCCATTTCTCTTAAGTACATTCCATTCCATTGCATTCCACTCCAATCCATTCCATTCAATTCCTCTCCATTGCATTCCATTCTATTCCATTCCTCTCCATTCAATTCCATTCCATACCTTTCCTCTCCATTCTATTCCATTCCATTTTTCCCAATTCGTTTCAATCATTTCCATTTCTCTCCATTCCATTCTACTCCTCTCTCCTCAATTCCATTTTATTCCATTCTTTTCCATTTCTCTCCATTCCATTCCATTCCATTGCAATCTTCTCCCTTCCATTCCATAACTCTCCATTATATTTACTTCAATTTCATGATTCCTTTCCATTCTATCCTACTTCTCTCTAGTCCATGCAATTTTACTCCATTCCATTCCATTACCCTCCATTCCTTTCCATTCCATTCCCTTGGATTGCATTCCATTCCATTCCTCTCCATTCCATTCCATTCCTCTCTACTCCATTCCATTTCTCTAATTTCAATTCCATGCCACACCATTCCTCTCCATTCCATTCCATTATTCACCATTCCTTTAAATTCCTTTCCCATCCATTCCATTACTTCCATTCCTTTCCATTCCTCTCTTCTCGATTCCATTTTATTCCTTCCATTCCTTTCCGTTCCTCTCCATTCCATTCCATTTCATTCCATTCGATTCCATTCCATTCCGTTCCTCACCATTCCATTCCTTTCCTATCTATTCCATTTCTGAGAATTGCATTCTTCTTCATAAAATACCTTTCAATTCCATTCTCTTCTATTCCTCTCAATTCCACTTCTTTCCATTCATTCTATTCCTTTCCATTACATTTCATTTTTCAATTACATTCCATTCCATTTCATTTTATTCTTCTCCATTCCATTTCATTGCATTCCATTACATTCAATTCCATTCCTCTCCATTCCATTCCAGTCCATTCCTTTCCATTCCATTGCTCTCCATTCAATTCAGTTCCTTTCCATTCCATTCCATTCCTCCCCTCTCCATTCCCTTCCATTCTATTCCTATCGATTACATTACATTACATTCCTCTGGATTCCATTCCGTTCAATTCCTCATCACTCCATTCCACTCAGTTCCATTCCATGCCATTCCTCTCCATTATATTCCATTTTTTCCATTCCCTTCCATTCCTTGTCTCTCCATTCCATTCCACTCCATTGCATTCCATTGCATTTATTTCATTTCCATTCCATTCAATTCCATTCCATTCCGTTCCCTTCCATTGTATTTCATTCCTCTCTATTCCATTCCATTCCATTACTCTCTATTCTATTCCATTTCATTCCATTCCTTTCTATTCCTTTCCATTACCTTGCTCTCCATTCAATTCATTCTCTTTCCATTTCTTTCCATTCCATTCCACTCTTGTCCTTTCCATTCCATTCCATTCCTCTCCATTCCATTCCATTCCTCTCCATTCCATTCCATTCTATTCCATGTCTCTCCATTCCATTCCATCCCATTACACTTAATTCCCTTCCATTCCATGCCTTTCCTTTCTACTCCATTACCTTCCATTGCATTAAATTTTATTCCATTTCCTCGTCATCCATTCCATTCAGTTCAATCCATTCCAACCATTCCTGTTGATTCCATTCCATTCCCATCCATTCCACTCAAATCCATTCTATTCTATTCCATTCATCTCGAATCGATTCCATTACAATTCCCTCGAATCCATTCCATTCCTCTCCATTCCATTCCATACCATTCCATTCTTCCCCATTCCATTCCATTCCGTTCCTTCTCCATTCCATTCTCTTCCATTCCACTCCATTTCGTTCATTTTATTTCCATTCCTTTCCATTCCATTTCTCTCTATTCCTTGCATTGCTATTCTATTCCATTCAATTCCTCTCCATTTCTTTTCATTCCATTCCCCTCGATTGCATTACATTCCATCCCTCTCCATTCCATTCCATTCCTCTCCATTCTATTCCATTCCATTCCACACACTTCCATTCCTTTCGATTCCATTCCACTCCAATCCATTCCTCTCCATTCCACTCCAATCCATTCCATTCCATTCCGTTGCAATTCATTCCATTTCTTTTCTTTCCATTCCATTCCATTATATTCCTCTCCATTGCATTCATTTGCATTCCATTCAAATCCCTTCCAATTCCATTCCATTCCTCTCCATTTCTTATGATTCCGTTCCTCACCATTCAACTCCTTTCCTTCCCATTCCTCTCCATTCCATTCCATTCTTTCCCATTCCATTGTATTCCTTTCCACTCCATTCCATTACTCTCCATTCATTCTATTCCTCTTTCTTCAATTCCATTTTATTCCATTCCTTTCTATTCCATTCCTCTCCATTCAATTCCATTTCATTCAATTCCTCTCCATTCCATTCCACTCCATTCCATTCCTCTGCTTTTCATTCCATTCCATCTCTTCTATAGCTATTCATTCAATTTTTATCCATTCCCTTCTATTCCTTTCCATTCCATTCCTTTGCATTCCATTCATTACATTCCAATCTATGCCAGTCCATTCCAGTCATCAGCATTCCATTTGATTCTGTTAAATCCATTCCATTAATCTCCAGTCCAATCCTTTCCAATCCATTCCTTTCCATTCAATTCCACTTTTTCTTTTCCCTTCTTTTCCATTCTTCTCCTTTCCAATCGCTTCCATTCCTTTCCATTCCATTCCATTCCTCACCATTCCATTCCAATCCTTCCATGCCATTCCATGCCATTCCACTCCATTCCATTCCTCAACATTCCATTCTACTCAATTCCAAACCATTGCAATCCACTCCTCTAGATTCCATTCCACTCCACTCACTTCCATTGCATTCCATTCCATTCCACTCAAATCAATACCACTCCATTTCTACTCCTTTCCATTGCCTTCCATTCCATTCCATTGCTATCATTTCCATTCCATTCCTCTCCATTCCATAACATTCCATTCCATTCAATTCCTCTCCATTCCATTCCATTCCTCTCCATTCCATTCCATTCAATTCCATTCCATACCATTCCTCTCCATTGTATTCCATTCTATTTTTCTCCATTCCGTTAAATTCCTTTCCATTCCTCTCAACTCAATACCATTTTATTACATTAATTTCCATTCTATTCCTCTCTATTCCATTCCATTCCCATCCATTCCATTTCTCTTAATTCCATTCCAATCCATTCCACTCCTTTGCATTCCATTCATTCCTCACCATTCCATTCCACTCATTTCCATTCCATTCCATTCCTCTAGATTCAATTCCATTCCACTCCAATCCATTCCATTCAATTCCATTCCATTACTCTCTATTCCATTGCATTACTCTCCATTCCATTCCATTCCACTACTCTCCTTTCCCCTACATTCCATTACATACCACTCCATTCTATTCACTTCCATTCCACTCCATTCCGTGTTTCCTTTCCATTCCATTCCTTTCTATTCCTCTCTTTTCCATGCAATTCTATTCCATTCCATTCCATCCCCCTCCATTCCATTCCTCTCAATTCCACTCAAATTAATACCTCTCCATTCCACTCCATTCCATTCCTTTGCATTCCGTTTCTCTCCTTTCCATTCCATACCATTCCATTCTTCTACATTACATTCCATTGCATTACTTTCCTTTCAATTCTATTCCAAACCATTCTTCCCTATTCTATTTCATTCCATTCTTCTCCGTCCGTTAAATTCCTTTCCATTCCATTACGTTGCTCTCCATTCATTTCCATTCTCTCTACTCAATTCCTTTTCATTTCATTCCAAACCATTCCATTCCATTCCTCTCCATCACATTAAATTCCATTCCATTCCATTCTTCACCATTCCATTCGCTCTATTCCATTCCCTTGCATTCCATTTCTCTCCATTCAGTTCGATTCCATTCCCTTCCATTCCTCATCATTCCATTCCAATCCATTCCATTTCATTCCATTCCATTCAATTCCATTCCTCTCTATTCCATTTCTTTCTATTCCATTCAATTCTTCTCCATTCCACTCCATGCCATTCCATCCCATTCCATTATTCACCAGTCCATTCCACTCAATTCCATTCCAATCCATTCCATTCCTCTTGATTCCATTCCATTCCACTCACTTCGATTCCATTCTATACTATTCCACTCACTTCCATTCCATTCTATTCCTTCCCACTTAAATCCATTCTTCTCCATTTGAATCCATCCCATTCATTTCATTCAATTCCATTTCATTTCTCTCAATTCCATTCCATTCCATTCCCCTTCATTCCATTTCATTCCTTTCCATTCCTCTCCATTCAATTCCATTCCATAGCCTTCCTCTATATTCTATTTCATTTCATTCTTCTCCTTTCCATTAAATTTTTTGCATTCCATTCCATTACTCCTATCCATTCCATTCCTCTCTATTCAATTCTGTTTTAGTCTATTCCATTCCATTACATTCCACTCTTTTCCCTTCCATTCTATTCCTCACCATTAAATTCCACAACATTCCATTCCCGTCTATTCCATTCCTTTCCATTCATTCCTCTCCACTCCATTCCACTCCATTCTTTCCCATTCCTCAACATTCCCTTCCAATCCATTGCATTTCATTCCATTCCATTCCTTTCCTTTCCTCTCGATGCCATTCCATTCTTCAATTCCTTTCCATTCCATTCCATTCTGTTTGATTCCATTCCATTCTTCTCCATTCAATTCCATTCAATTTCTCTCCATCCATTCCGTTTTTTCCATTCAATTCCATTCTTCTGCATTCCATTCCATTCCATTACTCTCCAATCAATTCCATTCCATTCTTCTCCATTCGATTTCCTTCCATTCCATTCTTCCGCATTCTGATTCATACCTTTCAATTTCATTCCATTACTCTCCATTCCATTCCATTCCTCTCTCCTCAATTCCATTTTATTCCATTCTATTCCATTCCGTGACTCTCCGTTCCAACCATTCCTCTCCATTCCATTCCATTCCGTACCTCTTCATTCCATTCACTTCCATTCCAATTCATTCCATTTCTTTCGTTTCCATTCCATTCCATCCAATTCCTCTATTCCATGCAATTCTGTTCCATTCCATTCCAATCCAATTCTCTCCATTTCATTCCATTCCATTCCCTTTGGTTGCATTCCATTCCATTCCTGTCCATTCCGTTCCATTCCATTCGTCTCCATTTCATTCCATTCCTTTCCATTCCTTTCCATTCCATTCCATTACATCTCTCCATACAATTCCATTCAATACCATTCCTGTCCATTACATTCCAATACATTATTCTCCATTCCATTAAATTCTTTCTCATCCATTTCTTTACTTCTATTCCATTCCATTCCTCTATACTCAATTCCATTTTACTTCATCCATTCCATTCCATTATCTACATTCCATTTCATTTCATTCAATTACATTCCGTTCCACACCATTCCATTCCATTCCTTTGCATTTCATTCTTCTCCATTCAATTCCATTCCATTCATCACCATTCCATTCCATTCCTTTCCTCTTCATTACATTTCTTTCAATTCCATTCCTCTCTATTTCATTTTATTCCATTCCATTTATATCCATTCCATTCCCTTCCTTCCATTCCATTCCTCTACTTTCCATTCCATTCCATTCAATTCCATAGCTCTCCATTCCAATCCTATCCATTCCCTTCCATTCCTCAGCATTCCATTCCAATCCATGGCATTTCATTACATTCCATTACATTCCTTTCCTCTCGATGCCATACTATTCCATTCAATTCCTCTCCATTCCATTCTATTCTGTTCAATTCCATTCCATTCTTCATTCAATTCCATTCCATTTCTCTACATTCCATTCCATTCCATTCCATTACTCTCCAATCCATTCCATTCCGTTCCTCTCCATTCAATTCCATTCCATACCAACCTCTTCATTCAATTCCATTACATTCCATTCTCCCCCATTCTGTTGCAGGCCTTTCAATTTCATTCCATTACTCTCCATTCCATTCCATTCCTCTCTTCTCAGTTTCATTTTGTTGCATTCTATTCCATTCCATGCCTCTCAATTCCTTTCCATTTCTCTCCATTCCATTCCGTACTTCTCCATTCTATTCACTTCCATTTCAATCCATTCCATTCATTTCCTTTCCATTCTATTCCATTCTATTTTCCTCCATTCCATGCAATTATTTTCCATTTCATTCCATTCCATTCCTCTCCATTCCATTTCATTCCCTTTGATTGCCTTCCATTCCATTCCTCTCCATTCCATTTGATTGTCTTCCATTCCATTCCTCTCCATTCCATTCCATTTCATTCTATTGCATTCCATTCCATTCCTTTCCATTCCATTTCATTTCTCTCCATTCAATTCCATTCAATACCATTCCTCTCCATTACATTATTCTCCATTTCATTAAATCTTTTTCATCCATTCCTTTACTTCCATTCTATTCCATTCCTCTCTAATCGATTCCATTGCATTCCATCTATTCCATTCCATCTCTCCTTTCCATTCCATTCCATTCCGTTCCACACCATTCCATTCCATTTCCTTCTTTCCATTCCTTTGCATTGCATTCCTCATTATTCCATTCCATTCCATTCCCTCCCATTCCTCACCATTCCATTCCATTCCTTTTCACCGCATTGCATTACATTCAATTCCATATTCTCAATTCCATTCCATTCTATTCTTCTCCTTTCCATTACATTCCATTCAATTCCATAACTCTCCATTCCAAACCTATCCATTCCCTTCCATTACATTCCATTCCTTTCACTTCCATTACATTACATTACATTACTCTCAAATCAATACCTCTGAATTCCACTTCATTCCATTCCATTTCTCTCCATTCGATTCCATTCCATTCCTGTCCATTCAATACCAGACCATTCCTCTCCATTCTATTCCATTCCATTCTTCTCCATTCTGTTAATTTCCTTTCCATTACATTCCATTACTCTCCATTCCATTCCATTACTCTCTACTCAATTTCATGTTATTCATTACATTCCATTCAATTCCATTCTATTCCATTCCATTCCATTCCATTCTTCACCATTCCATTCCCATGCATTCCACTCCATTCCATTCCTCAACATTCCATTCCACTCAATTCCATTCCCTTCCATTTCTCTCGATTCAATTCCATTCCACTCACATTCATCCCATTCCATTCCATTTCACACAATTCCATTCCATTCCAGTCCACTCAAATCCATTCCTCTCCAATCAATTCCAATCCATTCCATTTCATTTCTCTTCATTCATTCCATTCCTTTCCATTCAATTCCATTCCATTCCTTTCCTCTCCATTGCATTCAATTGAATTCCATTCCAATCCTCTCCATTCCATACATCTCCAATCCATTCCACTCCATTCTATTCATTTCCTTTCTTTTCCATTCCATTCTATTTCTCTCCATTCCATGCAATTCTATTCCATTCAATTCCATTGCATTCCATTCCATTCCCTTGTATTACACTCCTTTCCATTCCTCTCCATTCCATTTCTTTCCATTCCTCTGCATTCCATTCCGTTTCATTCCATTCCATTTCATTCCATTCCATTCCATTCCTCATCATTCCAATCCATTTCATTCCATTTCATTCCATTTCAATCAATTCCTTTCCTCTTGATTCCATTTCATTCCATTCCATTCCTATGCATTCCATTCTATTCCTTCCATTCCATTCCTCTCCTTTCCATTCCATTCCATTCCATAGCTCTCCATTGCATTCCTATCCATTCACTACCATTCTAATCCATGCATTCCATTCCTCTTCATTCCATTCCATTTCATTTCAATACATTCCATTGCAGTCCATTCATCTCCATTCCATTTTTATTCTGTTCAATTCCATTCCATTCCTCTCATTCCATTCCATTCCATTCCTCTCCATGCAATTCCACTTTTCCAATTTCTTCCTTTCTATTCCTCTCCTTTCCAATCCCTTCCATTCCTTTCCATTTCATTACATCCATCACCATTCTATTCCAATCCATTCCACTCAATTCTATGCCAATCCATTCCTTACTCTTCCATTCCACTCAATTCCAATCCATTCCATTCCACTCCTCTCGATTCCATTCCATTGAACTCAGTTCCATTCCATTCCATTCCACTCAAATCAGTAGCTCTCCATTCCACTCCACTCCATTTCATTCCATTCCCTTCCATTCCATTTCTATTATTTCCATTCCAATCCATTAAATTCCATTCCATTCCATTCCTCTCTATTCCTTTCTATTCCATCCATTCTATTCCTCTCCATTCCATTAAATTCCTTTCCATTCAATCCCATTCCCTACCATTCCTCTCCATTCTACTCCATTCCATTCTTCTCCATTTCGTTAAATTCCTTTCCATTCCATTCGATTAGACTCCGTTCCATTTCATTCCTCTCTACTCAGTTCCATTTTATATAATTCCATTCCATTCCATCCCTCTCCATTACCTTCAATTACATTCCCCTCCTTTCCTCACCATTCCATTCCCCTGCTTTCCATTCCAATCCTTTCCATTCCTCTCCATTCCTTTCGATTTCATTCACTCCATTCCTCACCATTCCATTCCAATCATTCCATTTCATTCCACTCCTTTCCATTCCATTCCTCTCCAATTCATTCATTCTATTTCTCTCCATTCCATTCCATTTTTTCCACTTAATTCCATTCCTTTCCATTTCATTTCATCCCATTCCTCTCCATTAAATACCATTCCATTCCATTTCATTTTATTTCTCTCCATTCCATTTCATTTCATACCGTAGCATTCTCCATTCCATTCCATTTCATTCTTTTCCAATCCATTGCTCTCCATTAAATTCAATTCTTTTCCATTCCATTCCATACACCTCCGTTTCATTCCATTCCATTCCATTCCATACACCTCCTTCCCATTCCATTCCATTCCATTCCTCTCGATTACATTACATTCTCTTTCTTCTCAATTCCATTCCATTGCATTCCTCACCATTCCATTCCATTCTGTTCCTTTTGATTCCATTCCATTTTATTCCTCTCAATTCCATTCCATTCAATTCCTCAGCTTTCCATTTCACTCATTCCATTCCATGCCTTTCCATTCCTCTCCATTCCATTCCATTACATTCCTTTCGATTGAATTCCATTCCATTCCTCACCATTCCATGACATTCCCTTCCTCTCAATTCCATTACATTACATTACACACACTTCAATTTCATTCCATTCCTTTCCACTCAAAAGCATTCCTCTCAATTCCACTCCAATTCATTCCTTTCCATTCCATTCAATTCGATTCCATTCCATTCCTCTCCTTTGCATTCAATTGCATTTCTTTCCATTCTATTACGTTCCATTCTTCCCCATTCCATTTTATTCTATTCCTTTCCATTCAATTCCATTCCGTTCTTCCCCATTCCGTTGCATTCCTTTCCTTTCCATTCATTACTCTCCATTCCATTTCATTCCCCTCTCTTCAATTCCGTTTTATTCTATTCCTTCCCCTTCCATCACACTCCATTCCATTCCATTTCATTCCATTCCATTCCATTCCATATCTCTCCAATCAATTACATTCCATACCATTCCTCTCCACTCCATTCAATTCCATTATTCTACATTCCATTATATTCCTTTCCCATCCATTCCATTACTTGCATATCATTCCATTCCTCTCTACTTGATTCCATTTTATTCCATCTATTCCTTTCCATTCTTCTCGATTCCCTTCCGTTCCTCACCATTCCATTCCATTTCATTCCCTTTTCTTCTATTCCGTTCCGTTGCATCTCATTCCTCTCTATTTATTCCATTCAAATCCATTCCCTTCCATTCCTCACCATTCCATTCTATTACTTTCTATTTCATTCCATTCCATTCAATTCCATTCCTCTCGATTCCATTCCATTCCTATCCATTCCATTCCCTTCCATTCCATTCAATTCCTCTCCATTCCATTCATTTCCAAAGCTCTCCATTTCATTCCTATCCATTCCCTTCCATTCCTTTCCATTCCAATTCATTCCATTCCATTCCTCTACATTCCATTCCATTACATTCCAATCCATTCCATTCCATTCTATTCATTTCCATTTCATTTGATTCTGTTCAATTCCATTCCATTCCTCTCCATTCCATCCCTTCCATTTCATTCCTCTCCTATCCATTCCATTCCATTCCGCGTCATTCCATTCCAATCTATTCCACTTCATTCCATGCCATTCCCCTCCATTCCATTCCATCAAATTCAATTCCAATCCATTCCATTCCACTCCTCTCGATTCCATTCCATACCACTCACTTCCATTAGATTACATTCCATTCCTCCCAATTCAGTGACTCTCCATTCCACTCCGTTCCATTACATTCCATTCCAAATTTATTTCTCTCATTTCCATTCCACTCCATTCCATTCCATACCACTCACTTCCATTAGATTACATTCCATTCCTCCCAATTCAGTGACTCACCATTCCACTCCGTTCCATTCCGTTCCATTCCAATCCATTTCTCTCATTTCCATTCCACTCCATTCCATTCCATTCCATTTCTATCATTTCCATTATATTCCATTCCATTCCTTTCTAATCCATTCCATTCCTCTACATTCAATTCCATTCCCTTCCTGTCCATTCAATTCCAGTCCATACAATTCCTCTCCATTCTATTCCACTCCATTCTTCTCCATTCTGTTATATTCCTTTCCCTTACATTCCATACTCTCCATTCTATTCCATTCCTCACTACTCAATTCCATTTTATTCATTCCATTCCATTCAATTCCTTTCTATTCCATACCATTCCATTCCTCACCATTCCATTCCAATCCATTCCACTGCATTCCATGCAATTCCATTCCTAAACATTCCATTCCACTCATTTCCATTCCATTCCAATTCTCTCAATTCAATTCCATCCCACTCACAACCATTCCATTCCATTCCATTCCATTCCACAAACTTCCATTTCATTCCATACCATTTCACTGAAATCCATTCCTCTCCCATTCCACATCAATCAATTCCATTCCTTTCCATTCCATTTCTCTTCATTCCTTTCAATTCTTTTCCATTCCATTCCATTAATTTCCTCTCCATTGCATTCAATTCCATTCCATTCCATTCCGTACCTCTCCATTCTATTCACTTCAATTCCACTCCATTCTATTCATTTCCTTTCCATTACATTCCATTGTATTCCTCTTCATTTCATGCAAATGTATTCCATTGCATTCCATTGCCCTCCATTCCATTCCATTCCATTGGATTGCACTCCAATCCATTCCTCTCCATTCCTTTCCTCTCTATTCCATTCCATTTCATTCCTCTCTATTACATTCCATTTCATTCCATTCCATTCCATTCTTCACCATTCCATTCCATTTAATTCCTTTCCTCTCAATTCCTTTCCTCTTGATTCCATTCCTTGTCATTCCTATCCATTCCATTCCCTTCCATTCCATACCATTCTTCTCATTTTCATTCCATTTCATTCTATTCCATAGCTCTCCTTTGCATTCCTATCCATTCCTTGCCATTCCATTCCTCTGCATTACATTTCATTACATTCCAATCCATTCTATTGCATTCCATTCATCCCCATTCAATTTTTATTCTGTTGAATTCCATTCGTCTCCCTGCCATTCCACTTTTTCCATTTTTTCCTTTCCATTCTTCTCCTTTCCAATCCCTTCCTTTTCTTTCCATTCTGTTCCATCCATCACCATTCCATTCCAATCCATTCCACTCAGTTCCATGCCAATCCATTCCATTCAATTCCTCACCATTCCATTCCACTCAATTCCCATCCTTTCCATTCCACTCCTCTCGTTTTCATTCCATTACACTCATTTCCATTCCATTTCTTTCCATTCCACTCAAATCAATAGCTCTTCATTCCAATCCATTAAATTCTATTCCATTCCTTTCCTCTCCATTCCATTGTATTCTATTCCATTCCATTCCTCTCCATTTCATTACATAACTTTCCTATCCTTTCAATTCCATTCCCTACCCTTCCTCTCCATACTATGCCATTCCTTTCTTCTCCATTCCTTTAAATTCCTTTCCATTCCATTCCAATAGTTTCCATTTTATTCCATTCCCCTCTACTCAATTCCATTTTATATCATCCCATTCCATTCCATTCCTCTCCATTACCTTCCATTCCATGCCATTTCTTTCCTCACCATACCATTCCCCTCCTTTCCATTTCATTCCACTCCATATCATTCCATTCCTCTCGAATCCATTCCTTTCCATTCCAATCCATTCTTCTCCATTCCATTCAGTTCCTGTCATTCCATTCCATTCCATTTCTCTCCAATTTATCCATTCCATTTCTCTCCATTCCATTATTTTTTTCACTCAATGCCATTCCTCTCCATTTCATTCCATTGCGTTCCCTTCCATTCCTCTCCATTCCATTCCATTTCATTACTTTCCAATCCATTGCTCTCCATTAAATTCAGTTCCTTTCCATTCCATTCCAATCTCCTCCTTTCCATTCCATTCCATTCCATTTCTCTCGATTACATTACATTACATTCTTCTCAATTCAATTCCATTCCATTCCTCACCATACCATTCTGTTCCATTCAATTCCATTCCTCTCAATTCCATTCCATTCCATTTTTCTCGATTCCATTCCATTCATTCCTCAGCTTTCCATTTCACTCAATCCATTCCATTCCTTTCCATTCCTCTCCATTCCATTCCATTCCCTTCAATTGAATTCCATTCAATTTCTCACTATTCCATTCCTCTCCATTTCATTCCCTTCCATTTCAACACTTCCATTCCATTCCATTCCACTCAAATGCAATCCTCTCCATTCCACTCCAATCCATTCCTTTCCCTTCAATTCCATTCCATTCTTCCCCTTTCCGTTGCATTCCTCTCCATTCCATCCCATTACTCTCCATTCCATTCCATTTCTCACTCCTCGATTCCATTTCATTCCATTCCTTTTTATTCCATTCCTCTCCATTCCATTCCATTTCATTACATTGCATTCCATTCCATTCCAATCTCTCCATTCAATTCCATTACTTGCATTCCATTCCATTCCTCTCTACTCGATTCCATTTTATTACGTCTATTCCTTTCCATTCTTCTACATTCCATTCCATTTCATTCCATTCCATTCCGTTGCTTTCCATTTCTCACCATTCTATTTCATTTCATTCCCATATCTTCTATTCCATTCCTTTGCATTTCATTCCTCTCTATTCAATTCCATTCCATTTCATGCCATGCCATTCCTTTACATTTCATTCTATTCCACTCAATTCCATTCTTCTCGAATCCATTCCACTCCATTCCATTCTTATCCATTCCATTCCCTTCCATTCCATTCCATTCCTCTCCTTTCCATTCATTCCATTCTGACCATAGCTCTCCATTCTATTCCTATACATTCCCTTCCATTCCATTCCATTCACTTCCATTCCTCTTCTATCCATTCCATTCCATTCCAATCCACTCCACTCAATTCCCTTCCATCTCATTCCTTTCCTTTCTATTCCACTACTTTCGATTCCATTCCATTCCATTCCTATCGTCACCATTCAATTCCACTCAAGTCTATCCATTGCAACCATTCCTGTTGAATCCATTCCATTCCATTCCTCCCCATTACATTACATTCAAATCCACTCTATTCCATTCCATTCATCTCGAATCCAATCATCCCCTCCATTCTTATCCAATCCATTTCTCTCCATTCTATTCCATTCCATTCTTCTCCATTCCATTCCATTCCATTCCTTCTCCATTGCATTCTCTTCCATTCTACTCCATTCCATTCGTTTCTTTTCCATTCCTTTCCATTCCAATTCTCTCTATTCTATGCAATTCTATTCCATTCCATTCCTCTCCATTCCACTGCATTCCATCCCATTCCATTCCTCTCCATTCCATTCCAATCAATCCCGTACCTCTCCATTCTATTCACTTCCATTTCACTCCATTTCTTTCGTTTGCTTTCAATTCCATTCCTTTCTATTCTTCTCCATTCCATACAATTCTGTTCCATTCCATTCACCTCTATTACATTCCACTCCATTCTCTTGGTTTGCATTCCATTCCATTCCTCTACATTCTGTCCCATTCCATTCCTCTCCATTCCATTCCAATCCATTCCATTCCTCGCCATTCTATTCAATTCCCTTCACTCCATTGCATTCCTTTCCTTTCCATTCCATTCCATTCCATTCTGTTCTTCTTCATTCCATACAATTCTATTCCATTCAATTGCATTACATTCCATTCACCTCCATTCCATTCCATTTCATTCCGTTGGATTTCCTTGCATTCTATGCCTCTCCATTCCATTCCATTCAATTCCTCTCGATTCTATTCCATTCCTCTCCATTGCATTCCTTTCCATTCCTCTCCATTCCATTCCATTCCTCTCCATTCTATTCTAGTCCATACCATTTTAGTCCATACTATTCAATTCCATTCTTCTTCATCACATTAAATTTTTGCATTCCTTTCCACTACTCTCCAATCCATTCCTTTGCTCTCTATTCAATTCTATTTTATTCTATTTCATTACATTACATCCCTCTCCATTCCATTCCATTACATTCCTATCAATTCCATTATATTACATTCTTCTCCCTTCAATTCCAATTTCTACCATTCTTATCCATTCTATTCCATTCCATTCTTCTCCATTACGTTAAATTCCTTTCCTTTCCATTCCATTATTCTCAATTCCATTCCATTCCTCTATACTCATTTCCATTTTATTTCATTTCATTCCATTCCATTTCTCTCCATTCCATTCCTTTCCATTACATTCCTTTCCATTCATTCCTCTCCATTCAATTCGATGTCATTCCCTTCCATTCCTCACCATTCCATTGCATTCCATTACAGTTCATTCATTTCCATTCCATTCCATTTCTCTTGATTCCTTTCCATTCCATTCCATTCCCGTCCTTTCGTTCAATTTAGTTTCAATTCATACCATTCCGTTCCTCTCCTTTTCATTCCATTCCATTCCTCTACATTAAATTCCATTCCATTCCATTCCATTCTATTCCATTCCTCTCCATTCCATTCCAATCCATTCGATTCATTCCAGTCTATTAATTCCATTCCAATCATTTCAAACTCATTGCTCTCCATTCAAGTTCCTTTCCTTTCCATTCCATTCCATTCCATTCCCTTCCTTTCCATTCCATTCAGTCCAATTAATTCCATTCCCTTCCATTCCTCTCAAATTCATTCCATTCCATTCCTCTACATTCAATTCCATTCCATTCCATTCCTCTCCATTCCATTCCATTCATTCCTCTCTATTCCATTCCATTCCATTCCTTTCCAATTCATTGCTCTCCATTCATTTAAATTCCTTTGCATTCCATTCCTTTCCATTCAATTAACCTCCTTCCCATTCCATTACTATCGATTATGTTACATTCCATTCCTCTCGATTCCATTCCAATCAATTCCTCACCATACCATTCCACTCAACACCATTCTATGCCATTCCTCTCCATTCCATTTCATTTTTTCTTTCCTTTCCATTCCTTGCCTCTCCATTTCACTCCACTCCATTCCATTCCAATCTATTTCTTTCATTTCCATTCCGTTCTACCCATTCCATTCTTCTCCATTCCATTCCATTGCATTCCATTCCATGGCATTCCATTCGATTCCATTCTGCTCCATTCCTCGCCATTCTCTTCCATTGCATTCCATTCTTTTCCATATATTTCCATTCCACTGCTCTCCATTCAATTGAATTCCTTTCCAATTCATTCCATTCCATTCCACTCTTTTCCTTTCCACTCCAATCCATTCCTTTCCATTCCATTCTATTCCATTCCTCTCGATTCCATTCCATTCCATTCTATTCCATGTCTCTACTTCCAATCCTTCCCATTACACTCAATTCCCTTCCTTCCCATTCCTTTCCTTACTATTCCATTGCCTTCCATTCTATTCCATTCCATTCCTTTCCTCGCCATTCCATTCCTCTCAATTCAATCCATTCAAATCATTCCTGTTGATTCCATTCCATTCCATTCCTCCCCATTCAGTTCCACCCAAATCCACTCCATTCCACTCCATTCATCTCGAATCCATTCCATTCCATTCCATTCGAATCCATTCCATTCCTCTCCATTCCATTTCATTCCGTTCCATTATTCTCCATTCCGTTCCTATTCCATTCCATTCTCTGTTATTCCACTCCATTCCATTCGTTTCCTTTCCATTCCTTTCCATTCCGTTTCTCTGCTTTCCATGCAATTCCATTCCATTCCATTTCATTCCTATCCAATTCACTCTATTCCATTCCTCTTCATTCCATTCCAGTCAATTACGTACCTCTCCATTCTATTCACTTCCATTCCACTCCATTCCATTCGTTTCCCTTTCATTCCATTCCATTCTATTCTTCTCCATTCCATACAATTCTATTACATTACATTACATACACCTCCTTTCCATTCCATTCCATTCCCTTGGATTGCATTCCATTCCATTCCTCTCCATTCCATTCCATTTAATTAAATTCCATTCCATTCATTTTCTCTCTAATCAATTCCATTTCATACCATATTGCTCCATTCAATTCCATTTCATTGTTCTCTATTTCATTAAATTCCTTTCCAATCCATTCCATTTCTTCCATTCCATTCCATTTCTTCCATTCCATTCCATTCCTCTCTTCTCAGTTCCATTTTATTCCATATATTCTTTTCCATTCCTGTCCCTTCCATTCCATTTCATTCCATTCCATTCTGTTCCACCCCATTCCATTCCATTGCATTCCATTCACTTCAATTGCATTGTTTTGCATTGCATTCCTCTCCATTCCATTCCATTCCCTTCCATTCCTCACAATTCCATTGCATTCCTTTCCATTTCATTCCATTCCATTCCATTCCAATCCTCTCAATTCCATTCCATTTCTATCCATTCTATTCCTTTCCATTCCATTCCATTCCTCTCCTTTCCATTCCATTCTATTCCATAGCCCTCCATTCCATTCCTATGAATTCCCTTCCATTCCATTCCATTCAATTCCATTCCTCTACCTTCCATTCCATTACATTACAATCCATTCCAGTCCATTCATCTCCTTTCCATTTGATTCTGTTCAATTCCATTCCATTATTCTCCATTACATTTCATTCCTCTCCATTCCATTCCACTTTTTCCATTCCCTTCCTTTCCATTCTTCTCCTTTCTAATCCCTTCCATTCCTTTCCATTCCACTCCATTCCTCACCATTCCATTCCAATCCATTTTACTCCATTCCATGCCATTTCATTCCATTCTGTTCCTCCCCTTTCCATTCCACTCAATTCCAATCCATTCCATTCCACTCATTTCCATTCTATTACATTCCACTGCACTCTAATCAATACTTCTCCATTCCAGACCATTCCATTCCATTTCTCAAAATTCCATTCCATTCCAATCCATTCCTTTGCTCTCTATTCCATTCCATTTCAATCCTATCCATTCAATTCCATTACATACCGTTCCTCTCGATTTCATTGCAATGCATTCTTCTACGTTCTGTTTAAATTCCTTTCCATTCCATTCCATTACTCTCCATAGCATTCCATTCCTCTCTGCTCGATTGCAATTTATTCCATACATTCCTTTCCATTCCTCACCATTCCATTCCATTTTATTCTATTCTATTCCATTCCATTCCTCGCCCTTCCATTCCATTCCATTCCATTCTATTTCATTCCTTTGCATTGTATTCCTCTCCATTCTCTTCCATTCCATTCCATTACTCACCATTCCATTCCTTTCTTTTCCATTCCATTCAATTTCAGTCCTCTCTATTTCATACCATCCCATTCCACTCCATTCAATTCCAGTCCTCTCGATTCTATACCATCCCATTCCTTCCCATTCCATTCCCTTCCATTTCATTTCATTCCTCTCTTTTCCATTAAATTCCATTCTATTCCATAGCTCTCCATCCCTCTCCATTCCATTCCATTCCTCTGCATTCCATTCAATTGCATTCCAATCCATTTCATGCATTCCATTCATCTCCATTCCATTTTATTCCATTCTATTCCATTCCATTCCTATCCATTCCATTCTATTCCATTACACTACTTTACATTACATTCCTCTCCATTGCATGCCACTTTTTCCTTTCCCTTCCCCTCCATTCTTTTCCTTTCCAATCCCTTCCATTCCATTCCATTCCTCACCATTCCATTCCAATCCATTCCACTCCATTCCATGCCATTCCACTCCATCCCATGCCTTTCCACTCCATTCCATTCATCGCCGTTCCATTCCACTCTATTTCAATCTGTTCCATTCCACTCCTCTCAATTTCATTCCACCCCACTCACTTCCATTCCATTCCACTCAAATCAATACCTCTCCATTCCACTCCGTTCCTTCCATTCCATTCCTTTCCATTTCTCTCGTTTCCATTCCATTCCATTGCATTCCATTCCATTCCATTCTTTTCCTCTCCATTCCATTCCATTCCTCTCCATTCCAATCCTTTACATTCCTGTCTATTCAATTCCATTCCATACCGTTGCTCTCCATTCTATTTCATTCCAGTCTTCTCCATTCCTTTAAATTCTTTTCCATGGCATTCCATTACTCTCCATTGCTCTCTACTCAATTCCATTTTTCCCATTCCATTCCATTCAATTCTTCTCTTTTCCATTCCATTCCTCACCATTTCATTCCAATCCATTCCACTCCATTCCATGCCATTCCATTCCTCACCATTCCATTCCACTCCATTCCATGCCATTCCATTCCTCACAATTCCATTCCACTCAATTCCATTCCATTCCATTCCTCTCGATTCAGTTCCATTTCACTCACTTCCATTCCATTCCATTCCATTCCACACACTTCCATTTCATTCCATTCCATTTCTCTTCTTTCCATTTCATTCCATTCCATTCCATTGCATTCCATTTCCCTCCATTGCATTCGAATTCATTCCATTTCATACCATTCCATTCTTCTCCATTCCACTCCATTCTTCCTCCTTCCACTGCATTCCTTTCCATTCTATTCCATTCCTCTCCATTCCTTTACTATTCACTTTCATTTCACTCCATTCCATTCATTTCCTTTCTGTTTCATTCCATTATATTCCTCTCCATTCCATACAAAAATATTCCATTCCAATCCATTGCATTCCATTGCCCTCCATTCTATTCCATTCCCTTGGATTGCACTCCATTCCATTCCTTTCCATTCCATTCCATACCATTCCCCTCCATTCCATTCCATTCCACTCCCTTATATTGCATTCCATTCCATTCCTCTTCATTCCATTCCATTCCATTCCTCTCCATTCTATTCCATTTCATTCCATTCCATTCCGTTCCATAACTTTCCTCTCCATTCCATTCCTTTCCAATATTCTACATTCCATTAAATTCCTTTGCCATTCATTCCATGACTTTCATTCCATTCAATTCCTTCCTACTCGATTCCATGTTATTGCATCCATTCCTTTCCATTCCTCTCCATTCCACTCCATTCCATTCCATGCCAATCCACTCCAATCCTCAACATTCAATTCCATTCCATTCCATTCCCTTCTATAACATTCCTTTGCATTGCATTCCTCTCCATTCAAATTCATTCAATTCCATTCCCTTCCATACCTCACCATTCCATCCCATTCCTTTCCATTTCATTCCATCCCATTAATCTCCATTCCTCTCAATTCCATTCCATTCCCTTCCATACCATTAGATTCCTCTCTTTTCCATTCCATTCTATTCTTTTCCATAGCTCTCCATTCCGTTCCTATCCATTCCATTCCATCCATTCCATTCCATTCCATTCCTCTGCTTTCAATTCTGTTAGATTCCAATCCATTTCTTTCAATTCCATTCATCTCCATTCGATTTGATTCTGTTGAATTCCCTTCCATTCCTCTTCATTCCATTCCATTCCATTCCTCTCCATTCCATTCTCCTCCTTTCCAAACCGTTCCAATCCTTTCCATTCCATTCCATTCCTCACCATTCTATTCCAATCCATTCCACTCCATTCCATACCATTCCACTCCATTCCATTCCTCACCGTTCCTTTCCACTCAATACCTATCCATTCCATTTCACTCACCTCAATTCCATTCCATACCACTCACTTACATTAGATTGCATTCTATTCCTCTCAATTCATTTGCCTCTCCATTCCACTCCATTCATTCCATTCTATTCCAATCCCTTTCTCTCGTTTCCATTCCACTCAATTCCTTTCCATTCCATTCCATTCCTTTCCATTCCACTCCATTCCATTCAATTTCATTTCTCTCATTTCCATTCCATTTCTTTCCAATCCATTCCATTCGTCTACATTCGTTTCCATTTCCTTTCTGTCCATTCAATTCCAGTTCTTACCATTCCTCTCCTTTCTAATCCATTCCATTCTTCTGCATTCTGTTAAATTCCTATTACATTCAATACTCTCCATTTTATTCCATTCCTTTCTACTCAATTCCATTTTATTCAGTCCATTCCATTCAATTCCGTTCTATTCCATTCCATTCCATTCCTCACCATTTCATTCCAATACATTCCACACCATACCATGCCATTCCGTTCCTCAACATTCCATTCCACTCATTTCCATTCCATTCTATTTCTCTCGATTCAATTCCATTGCACTCACATCCTTCCATTCCATTCCATTCCACAAACTTCCATTCCCTTCCATTCCACTGAAATCCTTTCCTCTCCATTCCACATCAATCAATTCCATTCCATTCCATTCCATTTCTCTTCATTTCATTCAATTCCTTTCCATTACGTTACATTAATTTCCTCTTCATTGCATTCAATTGCATTCCATTCCATTCAATTCCATTCCTCTCCATTCCATTCCATTCCGTACCACTCCATTCTATTCAGTTTCATTCCACTCCATTCCATTCATTTCCTTTCTGTTTCATTCCATTATATTCCTCTCCATTCCATGCAAAAGTATTCCATTCCATTCCGTTGCATTCCATTGCCCTCCATTCCATTCCATTCCCTTGGATTGCACTCCATTCCATTCCTCTCCATTCCATTCCTTTCCATTCCTCTCCATTCCATTCAATTCCATTCCTCTCCATTCCATTCCATTCTATTCCGTACCACTCCATTCTATTCATTTTCATTCCACTCCATTCCATTCATTTTCTTTCTGTTTCATTCCATTATATTCCTCTCCATTCCATGCAAATGTATTCCATTCCATTCCGTTGCATTCCATTGCCCTCCATTCCATTCCATTCCCTTGAATTTCATTCCATTCCATTTCTCTCCATTCCATTCCTTTCTATGCCTCTCCATTCCATTCCATTTCATTCCATTCCATTTCATTCCATTCCATTCCATTCTTCACCATTCCATACCAATCCGTTCAATTTAATTCCATTCCATTCAATTACCTTCCTCTCGATTCCATTCCATTTCATTCCTATCCATTCCATTCCCTTCCATTCCATTCCATTCCTCTCATTCCTCTCATTCCCATTCATTCCAATCCATTAAATTCCATTCCATTACATTCCTCTCCATTCCATTCCACTCCATTCCTCTCAATTCCATTCCATTCCATTCCTCAGCTTTCCAGTTCACTCAATCCATTCCATCCTTTCCATTCCTCTCCATTCCTTTCCATTCCCTTCAATTGAATTCCATTCAATTCCTCACCATTCCATGACATTCTATTTCTTTCCATTCCATTCCATTTCATTCCAACACTTTCATTCCATTCCACTCAAATGCAATCCTCTCCATTCCACTCCAATTCTTTCCTTTCCATTCAATTCCATTCCATTCTTACCCATTCCGTTGCATTCCTTTACTCTCCATTCCATTCTATTTCTCACTCGTCAATTCCATTTTACTCCATTCCTTTCTATTCCATTCCTCTCTATTCCATTCTATTCCTCTCCCTTCCATTCCATTTCATTACATTGCATTCCATTCCATTCCATATCTCTCCATTCAATTCCATTCCATACCATTCCTCTCCATTACATTCATTTCCATTATTTTCCATTCCATTAAATTCCTTTCCCATCAATTCCATTACTTGCATTGCATTCCATTCCTTTCTACTCGATTTCATTTTATTACATCTATTCCTTTCCATTCTTCTACATTCCATTCCATTCCATTCCGTTCCTTTCCATTCCTCACCATTACATTGCTTTTCATTCCCTTTCCTTCTATTCTATTCCTTTGCCTTTCATTCCTCTCTATCCAAATACACTCCATTCCATTCCATGCCATTTCTTTACATTTCATTCCATTCCATTCAATTCCATTCCTCTGGAATCCATTCCATTCCATTCCATTCCTCTCCTTTCCATTCCATTTCATTCTATTCCATAGCTCTCCATTCCATTCCTACATATTCCTTCCATTCCATTCAATTCTATTCCTCTTCATTCCATTCCATTCTATTCCAATCCACTCCACTAAATTACCTTCCATCCTATTTCTTTCCTTTCTATTACATTACCTTCCTTTCCATTCCATTTCATTCTTTCTTCACCATTTTATTCCACTCAATTCAATCCATTCCAACCATTCCTGTTGAATCCATTCCATTCCATTCCTCACCATTCCATTTCATTCAAATCCACTCCATTCCATTCTATTCATCTCGAATCCAATCATCCCCTCCTTTCACATCCAATCCATTCCTCTCCATTCCATTCTTCTCCATTCCATTCCATTCCGTTCCTTCTCCATTGCATTCTCTTCCATTCTACTACATTCCATTCGTGTCCTCTCCATTCCTTTCCATTCCATTTCTCTCTATTCTATGCAATTCTATTCCATTGCATTCCATTCCATTTCTCTCCATTCCATTGCATTACATTACATTACATTCCTCTCCATTCCATTTCAATCAATTCCGTACCTCTCCATTCTATTCATTCCCATTCCACTCCATTCCTTTCGTTTCCTTTCCATTCCATTCTATTCTTCCCCATTCCTTACAATTCTATTCGCCTCCATTCCATTCCATTCCTCTCCATTCCATTTCATTTCCTTGGTTTGCATTCCATTCCATTCCCCTCCATTCCATTCCATTCCTCTGCATTCCATTTCATTACATTCCAATCGATTCCATTCATCTCCATTCCATTCCACTATTTCCATTTTTTCCTTTCCATTCTTCTCCTTTCCAATCTCTTCCTTTCCTTTCCATTCCATTCCATTCATCACCATTCCATTCCAATTTATTCCACTCAATTCCATGCCAATCCATTCCATTACATACCTCTCTATTCTATTCAATTCCATCCCACTCCATTCCATTCCTTTCCATTCCATTCCATTCTATTCTTCTCCATTCCATACAATTCCGTTACATTCAATTACATTCAGCTCCATTCCATTCCCTTGGATTTCATTGCATTCCATTTCTTTCCATTCCATTTGATTCCATTCCTCTCCATTCCATTCCATTCCTCTCCATTCCATTCCTTTCCCTTTCTCTCCATTCCATTCCACTCCTATCCATTCTATTCCATTCAATACCATTCCTCTCCATTCTATTCCATTCCATTCTTCTTTCCATTAAATTTTTTGCATTCCTTTCCATTACTCTCTATTCCAATCCTCTCCTCTCTATTCAATTCTATTTTATTCTATTCCATAACATTCCATTCCTTTCCATTCCATTCCATTACATTCCTTTCCTATCCATTCCATTATATTACATTCTTCTCCCTTCTATTCCAATTTCTACCATTCCTATCCATTTTATTCCATTCCATTCTTCTTCATGACGTTAAATTCCTTTCCATTACCTTCCATTATTCTCAATTCCATTCCATTCCTCTATACTCATTTCCATTTTGTTTCATTTCATTCCATTCCTCTCCATTCCATTCCTTTCCATTCATTCCTACCCATTCCATTCGATTCCATTCCCTTCTATTCGACGCCATTTCATTCCAATCCATTACATTTCATTTATTTCCATTTCATTCCATTCCTCTCGATTCCTTTCCATTATTTTCCATTCCATTCCCCTCCTTTCCATTCCATTCAGTTTCAATTCATTCCATTCCTCTCCATTTCATTCCATTCCATTCCTCTCCATTAAATTCCATTCCATTCCATTCCTTTTCATTCCATTCTATTCTTCTCCATTTCATTCCATTCCATTCCATTTCTCTCTATTCCATTGCATTCCATTCCTTTCCAATTCATTCTCTCCATACATTTAAGTTCCTTTCCATTCCATTTCCCTCCTTTCCATTTCATTCCTATCGATTGTTACATTCCATTCCTCTCCATTTCATTCCATTCAATTCCTCACCATACCATTCACTCAATTCCATTCTATGCCATTCCTCTTCATTCCATTCCATTTTTTTTCCTTTCCCTTCCATTCCTTGCCTCTCCATTTCGGTCCACTGCATTCCATTCCAATCGATTTCTTTTATTTCCATTCCGTTCTTTTCCATTCCATTCCTCTCCGTTCCTTTCCATTGCATTCCATTCCATGGCATTGCATTCGATTCCATTCTGCTCCATTCCTCTCCATTCTATTCTATTCCATTCCATATTTTTCCATTCCATTGCTCTCCATTCAATTCAATTCCTTTCCAATACATTCCATTCCATTCCACTCTTCTCCTTTCCATTCCATTCCTTTCCATTCTATTCCATTCCTCTTGATTCCACTCCATTCCATTCCTCTCAATTCCATTCTGTTCCAATCCTCGCCATTCCATTCCACTCAATTCCTCTCTATGCTATTCCATTCCTCTCGATTCTATTCCATTCCATTCTATTCCATTTCACTCCATTCCAATTCTCTTTTCCATACATTCCTAACCATTCCATTATACTCATTTCCATTCCATTCCATTCTATTCCTTGTTTCTCCTTCCAATCCTTCCCATTGCACTCAATGCCCTTCCTTCCCATTACTTTCCTTTCTATTCCATTACCTTCCATTCCATTCCTTTCCTCACCATTCCATTCATCTCAATTCAATCCCTTCAATTCATTCCTGTTGATTCCATTCCATTCCATTCCTCCCCATTCAATTCCACTCCATTCCACTCCGTTCTTCTCGAATCCATTCCATCCCAATCCATTCGAATCCATTCCATTCCTCTCCATTCCATTCCATTCCATTCCATAATTATCCATTCCATTCCATTCTGTTCCTACTCCATTCCATTCTCTTCCATTCCACTCCATTCCATTCGTTTCCTTTCCATTCCTTTCCATTTCCTTTCTCTCCAATCCATGCAATTCTATTCCATTACATTACATTACATTACATTTCTCTACATTCCATTCCAATCAATTACATACCTCTCCATTCTATTCACTTCCATTCCACTCCATTCCATTCATTTCCCTTCCATTCCTTTCCACTCTAGTCTTCTCCATTTCTTACAATTCTATTCCATTCCATTCCATCCATACACCTCCATTCCATTCCATTCCAACCCTTTTATTGCATTCCATTGCATTCCTCTCCAATCCATTCCAATTAATTCCATTCCATTCCATTTGTTCCATTCCATTCCTTTTCTCTTCATTCAATTCCATTCCATACCATACTGCTCCGTTCCATTCCATTCCATTAATTTCCTTTCCCATCCATTCCATTTCTTCCATTCTATTCCATTCCTCTTTTCTCTATTCCATTTTATTCCATATATTCCTTTCCATTCCTGTCCATTCCATTCCATTTCATTCCATTCCATTCCGTTCCATTCCATTCCACACCATTCCAATCCATTCCATAAACTTCAATTCCATTCCTCTGCATTGCATTCCTCTTCATTCCTTTCCATTCCATTCCCTTCAATTCCTTACAATTCCATTCCATTCCTTTCCATTTCATTCCATTCCATTCAATTCCCTTCCACTCAATTCCATTCAATTCCTGTCCATTCCATTGCCTTCCATTCCATTCCTCTCCTTTCCATTCCATTCTATTCCATAGCTCTCCATTCCATTCGTATGAATTCCCTTCCATTCCATTCAATTCCATTCCTCTGCCTTCCATTCCATTACATTCCAATCCATTCCATTCAATTCCATTCATCTCCATTCCATTTGAGTTTGTTCAATTCCATTCCATTATTCTCCATTCCATTTCATTCCTCTCCATTCCATTCCACTTTTTCCATTCCCTTCTTTTCCATTTTTCTTCTTTCTAATCCCTACCATTCCTTTCCATTCCACTCCATTCCTCACCATTCCATTCTAATCCATTTAACTCCATTCCATGCCATTTCATTCCATTCCATTCCTCACCTTTCCATTCCACTCATTTCCAATCCATTCCATTCCACTCATTTTCATGCCATTGCATTGTATTGCATTCTAATCAATACCTCTCCATTCCACTCCTTTCATTTCTATTCGATTCCATTCCATTCCATTTCATTCGATCCCATTCCATTCCAATTGATTCCTCACCATTCCATTCCAATCCAATCCATTCCTTTGCTCTTTACTCCATTCCATTTCATTCCTGTCCATGCAATTCCATTCCATACCTTTCCTCTTGATTCCATTGCATTGCAATCTTCTCCATTCCTTTAAATTCCTTTCCATTCCATTCCATTACTCTCCATTGCATTCCATTCCTCTCTACTCGATTCTAATTTATTCCATACATTCCTTTCCATTCCTCTCCATTCCATTACACTTTATTTTATTCTATTCCATTCCGTTCCTCACCCTTCCATTCCATTCCATTCCATTCCGTTCTATTCCATTCCTTTGCATTGTATTCCTCTCCATTCTATTCCATTCCATTCCATACCTCACCATTCTATTCCATTCCTTTCAATTTCATTCCATTTCATTCAATTCCAATCCTCTCGATTCCATACCTTTCCATTCCACTCCATTCATTTCCAATCCTCTCGATTCCATACCATTCCATTCCTTTCCATTCCTATCCATTCCACTCCCTTCCATTTCATTCCATTCCTCTCTTTTCCATTCCATTCCATTCTATTCCATAGCTCTCCATTCCATTCCTTTCCATTCCATTCCATTTTCTGCATTCCATTCCATTCCATTTCTTTCCATTCCATTCATCTCCATTTGATTTGGTTCTGTTCAATTCCATTCCATTCGTCTCCATTCCATTCCATTCCTCTCCATTCCATTCCAATTTTTTCATTCTCTTCCATTCCATTCTCCTCCTTTCCAACCTCTTCCGTTCCTTTCCATTCCATTCCATTCCTCACCATTCTATTCCAATCCATTCCACTCCATTCCATACCATTCCAAACCATTCCATTCCTCACCATTCCATTCCACTCAATACCAATCCATTCCATTCCACTTCTCTTGATTTTATTCATTTCCAATCACTTCCTTTCCATTCCCTTCCATTCCATTCAAATCAATACCTCTCCATTCAAATCAAATCTAAACCTCTCCATTCCACTCCATTCCATTTCTTACCATTCGTATCCATTCCATTCCATTCAATTCTTCCCCATTCTATTGCATTCCTTTCCATTCCATTCCATTACTCTCCATTCCATTCCATACCTCTCTCCTCAGTTCCATTTTATTTCATTCCATTCCATTCCTCTCCATTCCATTCCTTTCCACTCCATTCTATTCCATTCCATTGTGTAGCTCTCCATTCTATTCACTTCCATTCCACTCCATTCCATTCACTTCCTTTCCATTCCATTCCATTGTATTCCTCTCTATTCCATGCAATTCTATTCCATTCCAATCCATTCCATTCCCCTCGATTCCATTCTATTCCATACCATTCCCTTGGATGCCATTCCATTCCATTCCTCTCCATTCCATACAATTCCATTCCTCTTCATTCCAATGCATTTAAATGGATTCCTTTCCATTCCATTCTTTTCCTTTTCTCGCCATACTATACAATTCCATACCATTCCTCTCCATTCCATTCCATTCTATTATTCTCCGTTTCATTAAAGTCCTTTCCCCTCCATTCCATTACTTCCATTCCATTCAATTCTTCTCTACTCGATTCCACTTTGTATCATCCATTCCTTTCCATTCCACTCCATTTCATTCCATTCCATTCCATTCCATTCCATTCCATTCCATTCCTTGGATTTGCATTCCTTTCCATACAATTCCATTACATTCCATTCATCTCCATTCCATTTGATTCTGTTCAATTCCATTCCATTACTGTCCATTCCATTCCATTCCATTCCCTTCCTTTCCATTCTTCTCCTTTCTAATCCATTCCATTGCTTTCCATTCCATTCCATTCCTTTCCATTCTTCTCCTTTCTAATCAGTTCCATTGCTTTCCATTCCATTCCATTCCTCAGCATGCACTCTAATCCATTCGACTCCATTCCATGCCATTCCACACCATTCCATTCCTCACTGTTCCATTCCACTCAATTCCAATCCAGTCCATTTCAATTCTCTCGATTCCATTCCCTTCCACTCACTTCCATTTCATTCCATTCCATTCCACTCAAATCAATACCTCTCCAATCAACTCCATTCCATTTCATTCCATTCCATTTCTCTTCATTTCATTCCATTCCATTCCATTTCTCTCCATTGCATTCAATTGAATTCCATTCCATTCTTCTCCATTCCATTCCGTACCTCTCCATTCTATTCACTTCCATTTCATTCCATTCTCTTCTTTTCCTTTTCATTCCACTCCATTCTACTCCTCTCCATTCCATGGAAATCTATTCCATTCCATTATATTACATTCCTCTCCATTCCATTCCATTCCATTCCTCTCCATTCCATTCCATTCCAGTACATTACTTTCCTCTTCATTCAATTCCATTCCATTTTATTCCTCTCCATTCTATCCCATTCAATTCTCCAATACGTTAAATTCCTTTCCATTCCATTCAATTACTCTCCATTCCATTCCATTCCTCTCTAATCTATTGCATTTCATTCCATTCCATTCCATTCCATTCCTCTCCATTCCATTCCTTTCCATTCCACTCCTTTCCATTCATTTCTCTCCACTCCATTCGATTTCATCCCTTCCATTATTCACCATTCTATTCCTCTCGATCCCTTTCCATTCCATTCCATTCCCCTCACTTCCATTCCATGCATTACCATACAATTCCATTCCATTCCTCTCCATTTCATTCCATTCCATTCCTCTCCATTCCATTCCATTCCTTTCCATTAAATTCCATTCCTCTCCATTAAATTCCATTCCATTCCATTCCATTTCATTCCATTCCATTCCTCTCGATCCCTTTCCATTCCATTCCATTCCATTCTCCTCACTTCCATTCCTTGCATTACCATACCATTTCTCTCCTTTTCATTCCATTCCATTCCTCTCCATTAAGTTCCATTCTTCTCCATTCCATTCCATTCTATTTCTTTCCTCTCCACTCCATTCATGTCTATTCCTTTCCAATCCATTGCTCTCCATTCCTTTCAATTCTTTTCCATTCCATTCCATTCCCTCCAATTCCCCTCTTTTCCATTCCATTTCTCACGATTATATTACATTACTTTCCCTTCAATTCCATTCCATTCAATTCCTCATCATTCAATTCCACTCAATTCCATTCCCTGACATTCCTCTCCATTCCATTCCATTTTTTTCCATTCCCTTCCCTTCCTTGCCTCTCCATTTCCCTCCACTCCACTCCATTCCATTCCATTCCATTTCTTTCATTTCCATTCCATTCTATTCCATTCCATTCCACTCTGTTCCATTACATTGCATTCCATTCCTCTTCATTCCATTCCATTGCATTCCATTTGATTCCATCCTCTCCATTCTATTCCATTCCATTCCATTACTTTCCATTCCATTACTGTCCGTTCAATTCATTCCCTTTCCATTTAATTCCATTCCATTCCACTCTTCTTCTTTCCATTCCATTCCATTCCTCTTCATTCCATTCCATTGCATTCCATTTGATTCCATCCTTTCCATTCTATTCCATTCCATTACATTACTTTCCATTCCATTGCTGTCAGTTCAATTCATTCCCTTTCCATTTAATTCCATTCCATTCCACTCTTCTTCTTTCCATTCCATTCCATTCCTCTCCATTCCATTCCTTTCCTTTCCATTACTCTCGATTCCATTCTATTCAAATTCTTGCAATTCCATTCCACTCAATTCCTCTCGATGCCATTCAATTCATCTCAATTCTATTCCTTTCCATTCTATTCCATTCCACTTCATTTCATTCCTCTCCTTTCCATTCCATTCCTATCCATTCCATTATACTCATTTCCATTCCATTCCATTATATTCTATGTCTCTCCATTCCATTCCATCCCTTCTCACTCAATTCCCTTCCTTCCCATTCCTTTCTTTTCTATTCTATTACTTTCTATTCCATTCCATTTCATTTCTTTCCTCAGTATCCCATTCCACAACTCAATCCATTCCAACCATTCTTGTTGATTGCATTCCATTCCATTTCTCCCCATTCCATTCCACTCAAATCCACTCCATCCCATTCAATTTATCTCGAATCCAACCATCCCTTCCAATCGAATCCAATTCATTCCTGTCCAGTCCATTCATCTCCATTCCTTTTGTTTCTGTTCAATTCCATTCCATTCCTCTCCATTTCATTCCATTCCATTCCTCTCCATTCCATTCCACTTTTTCCATTTCCTTCCTTTCCAATCTTCTCCTTTTCAATCCCTTAAATTCCTTTCCATTCCTTTCCATCCTCACCATTACATACCAATCCATTCGACTTCATTCCATTCCATTGGATTCCATTCCATTTCATACATCACCCTTCCATTTCACTCAATACCAATCCATTCCAATCCAATCCTCTCGATTCCCATCCATTCCACTCACTTCCCTTCCATTCCATTCCATTCCATTCCACTCAAATCAATACCTCTCCATTCCACTCCATTACATTCCAATCAATTCCATTCCATTCCATTCTATTTTTTTCATTTCCATTCCATTTCATTCCATTCTATTCCATTCAATTCCATTCCATTCCATTCCATTCCTCTCCCTTCCATTCCATTCCATTCCTCTCCATTCCATTCCATTCCCCATTCAATTCCACTCCATACCATTCCTCTCAATTCCATTGCATTCCATTCTTTTCCATTCCCTTAAATTCCTTTCCATTCCATTGTTACTGTCCATTCCATTCCATTCCTCTCTACACAATTCCATTTTATTTCATTCCATTCCATTCGATTCCTCTCCATTACATTCAATTCCATTCCATAGTATTCTTCACCATTCCAGTCCACTTCATTCCATTCTACTCCATTCCCTTCCATTCCTCATCATTCCATTTCAATCCATTCCATTTCATTCCATTCCATTTCTCTCATTCCATTCCATTCCATTTCATTCTATTCCTCTCCATTACTTTCCATACCATTCCATTCCATTCCATTATTTACCAGTCCATTCTTCTCAATTCCATTCCATTCCAATCCATTCCTCTTGATTCCATTCTTTTCCACTCACTTCCGTTCCATTCCATTCTATTCCATTCCACTCAAATCCATAATTCTCCATTCCATTCCATTGCATTCCATGTCTCTCAATTCCATTCCATTCCATTTCTCCTGTTTCCATCCCATTCCCTGCAATTCCATTCCATTCCTCTCCATTCCATTCCATTCCTCTCCATTCCATACTATTACTTTCCTGCCCATTCAATTCTTTTCAATACCATTCCTCTTGATTCCATTGCATTCCATTCTTCTCCATTCCGTTAAAATCCTTTGCATTCCATTCCATTACTCTGCATTCCCTTTCAATCCTCTCTACTCGATTCCATTTAATTCCAACCATTCCTTTCCAATTCTCACCCTTCCATGTCCTTGCTTTCCATTCTTCACCATCCAGTTGCATTCCTTTCCATTGCCTACTATTCCATTCATTTCCGTTGCATTCCTCTCCATTCAATGCCATTCCATTCAATTCCATTCCTCACCATTCCATTCCAATTCTTTCGATTTCATTCCAATCCACTCAATTCCTGTCCTCTCGATTCTATTCCATTCCATTCCATTCCTCTTCATTCCATTCCATTCCATTGCTGTCCACTCCATTCCAACCCATTCCATTCCATTCCATTCTTCTCCATTCCCTTCCATTCCATTCCATTACTCTACATTCCCTTCCCAATACATTCCAATCAATTCCATTCCATTCCATTCATCTCTTTCCATTCAATTCTGTTCCATTCCATTCCATTCCTCTTCATTCCATTCCAATTTTTCCATTCCCTTTCTTTCCATTCTACTCTTTTCCAATCCATTTTACTCCTTTCCAGACCATTCCATTCCTCAACATTCCATTTCAATCAATTCCATTTCATTCCATTACATTCTATTCCTCTCGATTTCATTCCTTGCATTCCATTTCATTCCATTCCTTTCCATTCCATTCTGTGCCATTCCATCCCATTCCATTATTCACCATTCCATTCCACTCAAATCCATTCTTCTCCATTCCACTCAATTCCATTTATTCCATTCCATTTTTTTTAATTTCTATCAATTCTATTCCATTCCATTCCATTCAGTTCCATTCCATTCTTCTCCATTCCATTCCAATACATTAAATTTAATTCCATTCCATTCCTCTCCATTCAATTCCATTCCATACCATTACTCTCCATTCTATTCCATTCCATTCTTCTCATTTCCATTAAATTTTTTACCTTAAAACCATTCTCCATTCTATTCCATTCCTCTCTATTCAATTCTATATTATTCTATTCCATTCCATTCCTCTCCATTCCATTCCATTCCTTTTCTCTCTATTCCATTACATTACATTCCTCTCTATTCAATTTCATCCCATTTCATTACTCTCCATTCTATTCCATTCCATTCTTCTCCATTGCATAAATTGCTTTCCATTCCATTCAATTACTGTCCATTCCATTCCATTCCTCTCTAATCTATTCCATTTTATTTCATTCCATTCCTCTCTATTCCATCCCTTTCCATTCCACTCCTTTCCATTCATTCCTCTCCATTCCATTCGATTCCTTTCCCTTCCATTCCTCACTATTCTTTTCCAATTCATTCCATTCCATTCCTTTCTATCCCATTCCATTCCGCTCGATCCCTTTCCATTGAATTCCATTCCTCTCCATTCCATTCCATTCCTCTCCATTCCATTCCATTCCATCTCATCCCACTCCTCTCCGTTCCATTCCAATCCATTCCATTCCATTCTTCTCCATTCCATCCAGTCCATTTCTTTTCAATCCATTGCTTTCCTTTCCTTCCAGTTCTTTTTCATTCATTCCATTCCCTTCCATTCCCCTCCTTTCCATTCCAGTCCTCTCTTTTATATTACATTCCATTCCCTTTGATTCCATTCCATTCAATTCCTCACCATTCCATTCCACTAAATTCTATTCCTTACTGTTCCTCTCCATTCCATTTCATTTTTTTCCATTCCCTTTCATTCCTTGCCCCTCCATTTTCCTCCACTCCATTCCATTTCATTCTATTCCATTTTATTCCACTCCGTTCCATTCCATTACATTACATTCCTCTCCATTCATTCCATTATATTCCATTCGATTCCATTCCTCTCCATTCTATTCCATTCCAATTCTTTCCATTCCTTTCCTTTACTTTCCATTCCATTGTTCTCCATTCAACTCGTTTCCTTTCCATTTCATTCAATTCCTTTCCACTCTTCTCCTTTATATTTCTTTCCATGCCTCTCCATTCCATTCCTTTCCATTCCATTCCTCTCCATTCCTTCCCCTTCTATTCCCTTCCATTCCTCAACATTCCATTCCAATCCAATCCATTCCATTCCTCTAACTTTCTTTCCATTCAGTTCCATACCATTCCATTCCATTCCTCTCCTTTGCATTCCATTCCATTCCTCTCCATTAAATTTCATTCCAATCCATTCCATTCCATTCACCTAACTTCCATTCCATTCAGTTCTGTTCCATTCCATTCCATTCCAGTCCATTCCTTTCCAATCCATTGCTTTCCATTCCTTTCAGTTCCTTTCCATTCCTTTCCATTCCCTTCCATTCCTCTCCTTTCCATTCCGTTCCTCTCGATTATATCACTTGCCATTCCCTTCGATTCCATTGCTTTCAATTCTTCACAATTCCATTCCACTCAATTCCATTCCCGTCCATTCCTCTCCATTCCATTCCATTTTTTTTCATTCCTTTCCATTCCTTGCCTCTCCTTTTCCCTCCACTCCATTCCATTCCATTCCATTTTTTTCATTTCCATTCCATTTTATTCCATTCCTTTCCAATCTGTTCCATTCATTGCATTCCATTCTCTCCATTCCAACCATTGCATTGCATTCGATTCCATCCTCCTTATTCTATTCCATTCCATTCCTTTCCATTACTTTCCATTCCTTTACTCTCCATTCAATTCATTCCCTTTCCATTTCATTCCATTCCGTTCCACTCTTCTCCTTTTCATTCCATTTCATTCCTCTCCATTCCATTCCTTTTCATTCCATTCCTCTCCATTCCATTTCATTCCATTCCTCTCGATTCTATTCTATTCCAATTCTCGCCATTCCGTTCCACTCAATTCCTCTCCATGCCATTTTATTCATCTCGATTCTATTCCATTCCATTCCACTCCATTCCATTTCTCTCCTTTCCATTCCATTCCTATCCATTCCATTATACTCATTTCTATTCCTTTCCATTATGTTGTATGTTTCTCCATTCCATTCCATCCCATTACACTCAGTTTCCTTCCATCCCATTTTTTTACTTTCTATTCTATTAACTTCCATTCCATTCCATTTCTCACTATTCCATTCCACTCAATTCAACCCATTCCAATCATTCCTGTTGATTCCATTCCATCCCATTCCTCCCCATTCACTCCACACAAAACTACTCCATCCCATTCCATTCATCTCAAATCCAACTATTCCATCCATTCAAATCCAATGTATTCCTCTCCATTCCATTCCGTTCCTTCTCCAGTCCATTCTCTTCCTTTCATCTCCATTCCATTCATTTCCTTTCCATTCCTTTCCATTCCATTTCTCTCTATTCCATGCAATTCTATTCCATTCCATTCTATTTCATTACATTGCATTCCTCTCCATTCCATTTTCCATTCCATTCCAATCCGTTCCATACCTCTCCATTTTATTCACTTCCATTCCACTCCATTCTTTTCGTTTCCTTTCCATTCCATTCTATTCTATTCTTCTCCATTGCATACAATTCTATTCCATTCCATCCATTTCGCTCCACCCATTCCATTCCATTGCCTTGGATTGCATTCCATTCCATTCCTCTCCATTCCATTCAATTTCATTCCTCACCATTCCATTCAAATCCTTTCTGTAACTCTCCATTCTATTCGCTTCCATTCCAATCCATTGCATCTGTTTCCTTTCCATTCCATTCCACTCCATTCTTCTCCCTTCCATACAATTGTATTCCATTCCATTACATTACATTCACCTCCATTCCATTCCCTTGGATTGCATTTCATTCCATTTCTCTCCATTCCATTCCTCTCTATTCCATTCTATTCCTCTTCATTCCATTCCTTTCCATTCCTATCCATTCCATTCCTTTCACTCCATTCTATTCCATTCCATTCTTCTTCTTTGCATTAAATTTTTTGCATTCCTTTCCATTACTCTCCATTCCATTCCATTTCTCTCTATTCAATTCTATTTTATTCTATTCCATTCCATTCCATTACTCTCAATTCCATTCCATTTCTCTCTACTCATTTTAATTTTATTTCATTCCATTCCATTCTATTCCATTCCTCTCCATTGCATTCCTTTGCCTTCCATTACTTTCCTTTCATTTCTCTCCATCCCATTCGATTCCATTTCCTTCCATTCATCACCATTCCATTCTAATGCATTCCATTTAACTCCATTCCATTCCATTCCATTCCTCTTGATTCCATTCCATTCCATTCCATCCATTCCATTCCCCTCCTTTCTAGTCCATTCAAGTCTTTTTCATTCCATTCCATTCCATTCCTCTCCAATAAATTCAGTTCCATTCCATTTGATTCTATTCCTCTCCATTCCATTCCATCCCATTCCATTCCTTTCCAATTCATTGCTCTCCATTCAATTTTGTTCCTTTCCATTCCTCTCAATTACATTACATTACATTCCTCTCGATTCCATTCCATTCAATTCCTCACCATTCCGTTCCACTCAATTCCATTCCATGTCATTCATTTCTATTCCATTCCATTTTTTTTTGCATTTTCTTCTATTCTTTGCCTCTCCATTTCACTCCACTCCATTCCATTCCAATTGATTTCTTTCATTTCCTTTCCCTTCTATTCCATTCCATTCCTCTCTTTTCCATTCCATTGCATTCCATTCCACGGCATTCCATTCGATTCCATTCCTCTCCATTCCTCTCCATTCTATTCTATTCCATTCCATTCCTTTCCTTTCCATTCCATTGCTCTCCATTCAATTAATTTCCTTTCCATTTCATTCCAATCAATTCCACTCTTCTCCTTTCCATTCCATTCCATTCTTCTCCATTCCTTTCCATTCCATTGCATTCCTCTAGATTCCATTCTATACCAATCCTCGTCATTCCATTAAACTCAATTCCTCTTGATTCTATTCCATTCCTTTCTATTCTATTCCATTCCATTTTATGCCATTCCACTCCATTCCATTTCTCTCTTTTCCATTACATTCTTAACCATTCCATTATACATATTTCCATTCCATTCCATTCTATTCCATGTCTCTCCATTCCAATCCTTCCCATTACACTTAATTCCCTTCCATACCATTCCTTTCCTTTCTATTCCATTACCTTCCATTCCATTCCATTCCGTTCCTTTCCTCACCATTCCAATCCACTCATATCCACTCCATTCCACTCCATTCATCTCGAATCCATTCCATTCCACTCCATTCTAATTCATTCCATTCCTCTCCATTCCATTCCCTTCCATTCTATACTTCTTCATGCCATTCCATTCCATTCGTATTCCATTCCATTCTCTTCCAATCCACTTCATTCCATTATTTTCCTTTCCATTTCTTTCCATTCCAATTCTATCTATTCCACGCAATTCTATTCCATTCCATTCCTTTCCATTTAATTTCATTCCATTCCTCTCCATTCCATTACCTTCCATTCTATATTTCTCCATGCCATTCCATTCCGCTCGTATTCCATTCCATTCTCTTCCAATCCACTCCATTCCATTATTTTCCTTTCCATTTCTTTCCATTCCAATTCTATCTATTCCACGCAATTCTATTCCATTCCATTCCTTTCCATTCCATTCCTTTCCATTCCTCTCCATTCCATTCCAATCTATCATGTACCTCTCCATTCTATTCTCTTCTATTCCACTCCATTTCTCTCTATCCGATTCCATTTTATTCCATATATTCCTTTCCATTCCTCTCCATTTCATTCCATTCCATTCTGTTCCATTCCGTTCCACACTATTCCATTCCGTTCCATTCTATTCCCTTCTATTCCATTCCTTTGCATAGTATTCCTCTCCATTCCATTCCATTCCTTATTATTCCATTACAGTCCTTTCCATTTCATTCCATTCCTCTCAATTCCATTCCATTCCTATCAATTTCATTCCCTTCCATTCCATTTCATTCCTCCCCTTTCCATTCCATTCCATTCCATAACTCTCCATTCCATTCCTATGCATTCCCTTCCTTTCCATGCCATTCAATTCCATTCCTCTATCTTCCATTCCATTCCAATCCATTCCATTCCATTCCATTCATCTTCTTTCCATTTGATTCTTTTAAATTCCATTCCATTCTTCTCCTTTCCATTTCATTCCACTTTTTCCATTCCCTTCCTTTCCATTTTTCTCCTTTCTATTCCCTTCCATTCCTTTCCATTCCACTCCTTTCCTCACCATTCCATTCCAATCCATTTCACTCCATTCCATAACATTACGTTCCATTCCATTCCTCACTGTTCCATTCCACTCAATTCCAATCCATTCCATTCCATTCACTTCCATTCCATCACATTCCATTCCACTCTGATCAATACCTCTCCATTCCTTTCGATTCCATTCAATTGCACTCCATTCTGTTCCTCTCCATTCCTTCCCATTCCATTCAATTCCTTTCCTCTCTTCCATTCCATTACATTCCTGTCCATTCAATTCCATTCCATACCATTACTCTCAATTCCATGGCATTCCATTCTTCTCCATTCCGTTAAATTCCTTTCCATTCCACTCCATTACTCTCCATTGCATTCCATTCCTCTCTACTCGATTCCATTTTATTTCATCCATTCCTTTCCATCTCTCTCCATTCCATTTTATTCTATTCCATTCCATTCAATTCCTCAACCTTCCATTCCATTCCCTTCTATTCCATTCCTTTGCATTGCATTCCTTCTCCTTTCCATTCCATTCCATTTCCTTCCATTCCTCGCCATTACATTCCAATCTTTTCCATTTCATTCCATTGCATTCAATTCCAATCCTCTCCATACCATTCCATTCCATTCCTATCCATTCCATTTCCTTCCATTTCATTACATTCCTCTCTGTTCTATTCCATTCCATTCCTCTGCATTCCATTCCATTACATTCCTATCCATTCCATTCATCTCCATTCCATTTGATTCCATTCCATTCCTCTCCATTCCATTCCATCCATTCCATTCCTCTCCATTCCATTCCACATTTTCCATTCCCTTTTCTCCATTCTTCTCCTTTCCAGTCCCTTCCATTCCTTTCCATTCCATTCTTCACCATTCCATTCCAACCCATTTAACTCCATTTTATGCCATTCTACTCCATTCCATTCGCCACCATTCCATTTCCCTCAATTTCAATCCATTCCATTCCACTTCTCTTGATTCCATTCCATTCCACACACTTCCATTCCACTCTATTTATTCCACTCAAATCAATACCTCTATATTTCATTCCATTCCATTCCATACCTCTCCATTCCATTCCATTCATTCCTCTCCTTACCATTCCATTCCATTCCTATCTATTCAATTCCATTCCATACCCTTGCTCTTTATTCTATTCCATTCCATTCTTTCCATTCTGTTAAATTTCTTTCCATTGCATTCCATTCCTCTCCATTGCATTCCATTCCATTCTTCCCCATTCCCTTGCATTCCTTTCAATTCTATTCCTTTCCTCTCCTTTCCTTTCCATTCCTCTCCATTCCATTCTGTACTTCTCCATTCTATTTACTTCCATTCCACTCCATTCCATTCGTTTCCTTTCCATTCCATTTCATTCTATTCCTCTCTATTCCATTCAATTCAATTCAATTCAATTCCTTTCCAATCCATTCCATTACCCACCATTCCATTCCATTCCATTCTGTGCCCTTGGATGGCATTCGATTCCATTTCTCTCCATTCCATTCCTCTCCATTCCATTCCATTTCATTCCATTTCTCTCCATTCAATTCCATTCCATTATTCTCCATTCCATTAATTTCCTTTCCTATCCATTCCATTACTTCCATTTTATTCCTTTCCTCTAAACTCGATTCTATTTTATTCCATTCATTCCATTTTATTCCTCTCCAATCCATTCCATTTTGTTCCATTCCATCCCATTCCTTTCCTTTCCTCGCCATTCCATTCCATTTCATTCCATTTCCCCCTATTCCATTCCTCTGCATTGCATTCCTCTCTACTCAATTCCATTCCATTCCCTTCCATACCTCACCATTGCATTCCATTCCTTTCCATTTCATTCCATTCCATTCCATTAAATTCCTCTGGATTCCTTTCCTTTCTATTTCATTCCATTCCATTTCTAGCCATTCCATTCCAGTCTATTGCTATCCTTTCCATTCCATTCCATACTATTCTATAGCTCTCCATTCCATTCCTACCCATTCCTTTCCATTCCATTCCTCTGCATTCCATTCCATTCCAATCCATTCCATTTGATTCTGTTAAATTCCTTTCCATTGCTCTCAATTCCATTCCATTCCATTCCATTCCATTCCTCTCTATTGCATTCCATAACATTCCTGTCCATTCAATTCCATTCCATACCATTCCTCTCCATCCTATTCCATTCCATTCTTCTCCATTCCATTAAATTCTTTCCATTCCATTACTCTCCACTCCACTCCATTCCATTCCTCTCTACTCAATTCCATTTTATTCCATTGCATTCAATTCAATTCTTCTCTTTTCATTCCATTCCATTCCAATCCATTCCTCACCATTCCATTCCAATCCATTTCACTCTATTCCATGCTATTTCATTCCTCAACATTCCATTCCACTCAATTCCATTTCCTTCCATTCCTCTCGTTTCAATTCCATTCCTCTCACTTCCATTTCATTCCATTCCATTCCACTCAAATCCACTCCTCTCCATTCCACTCCAATCCATTCCATTCCATTCCATTCCATTTCTCTTTATTCTATTCCATTCCATTCCATTATATCCCATTCCATTCCTCTCCATTACATTCGATTGCATTCCATTCCATTCCATTCCTCTCCATTCCAATTCTTTCCATTCCTCACCATTCAATTCAATTCCATACCATTCCTCTCCATTCCATTCCATTATTCCCCAATCCATTGCAATCCTTTCCTTTCCATTCCTCTCCATTTTATTCCATTCTATTCCATTCCATTTCATTCCATTCCATTACTTTCCATTTCTCTTCATTCAAGTCCATTCCATACCATATCCCTCTATTCCATTCCATTCCAATATTCTCCGTTCCATTAAATTCTTTTGCCATGCAATCCATTACTTTCATTCCATTAAATTCCTCTCTTCTCGATTCCATTTTATTCCATCCATTCCTTTCCTTTTCTCTCCATTCCATTCCATTTCATTCCTTTCCATCCCATTCCATTCCGTTTCTCACCATTTAATTCCTTTCCATTCGATTCCCTTCTATTCCATTCCTCTCCATACATTTCCATTCCACTCTATTCATCTCCATTCCATTTGATTCTGTTCAATTCCATTCCATTACTTTCCATTCCATTCCATTCCTCTCCATCCCATTCCACTTTTTCCATTCCCTTCCATTCCATTCTTCTTCTTTCCAAGCTATCCCATTGCTTTCCATTCCATTCCATTCCTCACCATGCACTTTAATCCATTCCACTCCATTTCATGCCATTCCACTCCATTCAATTCCTCACCGTTCCATTCCACTCATTTCCAATCCATTCCATTTCACACCTCTCGATTCCATTCCATTCCTCTCACTTCCATTCCGTTCCACTCCATTCCACTCAAATCAATAACTCTCCAATCCACTCCATTCCATTCCTTTCCATTCCATTCATTTTCTCTTGTTTCCATTCCATTCCATTCTATTCCATTCCATTCCTCTCCATTCCATTACAGTCCATTCTTGTCCTTTCTATTCCATTCCATACCATTCCTCTTCATTCTATTCCATTCCTTCTTCTCCATTCCGTTAAATTCCTTTCCATTCCATTCCATTACTCTCTATTCCATTCCATTCCTCTCTACTCAATTCCATTTTATTCATTCCATTCCATTCAATTCCTCTCTATTCCATTCCATTCCTTTCCAATCCTTACCATTCCATTCCAATACATTTCACTCCATTCCATGCTATTCCGTTCCTCAACATTCCATTCAAATGAATTCCATTCCATTCCAGTAGTCTCGATTCAATTCCAATCCACTCACATTCATTGCATTCCATTCCATTCCACACACTTCCAATCCATAACATTTGATTCCACTGAAATCTATTCCTCTCCATTCCACTCCAATCCATTCCATTCCATTCCATTCCATTTCTCTTCATTCCGTTCCATTCCATTCCATTCTATTCCTCTCCATTGCATTCAATTGCATTCCATTCCATTCCATTCCATTCCATTCCTATCCATACCTCTCCTTTCAATTCCATTCCATACCATTCCTCTCCATTCCATTCCATTCTTCCCCATTCCATTGTATTCCTTTCCAGTCCATTCCATTACTCTCCATTGCATTCAATTCCTTTCTCCTCAATTCCATTTTATTGCATTCCATTCTGTTCTTCTATGTTTCATTCCATTACGTTACATTCGTCTCCATTCCATTCCACTCCATGCTGTACCTCTTCATTCTATTCACCTCCATTCCACTCCATTCCATTCCTCTCCATTCCATTCCATTTCCTAGAATTGCATTCCATTCCATTCCTCTCCATTTCATTCCACTTTTTCAATTCTATTCATACCATTCCATTCCTCTCCATTCCATTCTTTTCTAATCCATTCCATTACTCTCCATTCCATTCCATTTCTCTCCACTCAAGTCTATTTTATTTCATTCAATTCCATTCCATTCCTCACCATTCCATTCCACTCCATTCCTTTCCATTCCTTTCAATTCCTCTCCTTTCCATTCTATTCCATTCCACTCCATTCCTCTCCATTCCATTCCATTACTCTCCATTCAATTCCTTTCCATTCCTTTCCTCTCCATTCAATTCCATTCCATAACATTCCTCTCCATTCCATTACATTCCATTCTTCCCCATTCCGTTGAATTCCTTTCCATTCCATTCCATTACTTTCCATTCCATTCCATTCTTCTCTCCTCAATTCCATTTTATTCCATTCCTCTACATTCCATTCCATTTCATTCCATTCCACTCAAATCCATTCCTCTCCATGTCACTCCAATCCATTCCATTCCATTCCATTCATTTCTCTTCATTCCATTCCATTCCATTTCATTCCATTCCATTCTTCCCCATTACATTACATTCATTTCCTTTCCAATCTATTCCTCTCCATTCCATTCCAAATCTCTTTCCTCATTTCCACTTTATTCCATTCCATTCCATTACGCTCCATTCCTTTCCACTCCACTCCATTCCTTTCCATTCCATTGCTTTCCGTACCTCTCCATTCTATTCATTTCCATTCTGTTCCATTCCATTTGCTTCCTTTTCACTCCATTCCATTCTCTTCCTCTCTATTCTATGCAATTCTTTTCCATTCAATTCAATTCAATTCAATTCCCCTCCATTCCATTCCCTTGGATGGCATTCCATTCCATTTATCTCCATTTTATTACATTCCATTCCACTCCTTTCCATTCCATTTCTTTCCATTTCATTCCTTTCCATTTCTCTCCCTTCAATTCCATTCCATACCATTCCCCTCCATTCTATTCCAATATTCTACTTTCCATTAAATTCCTTGTCATCCATTCCATTACTTTCATTCCATTCAATTACTCTCTTTTTGATTCCATTTTATTCCATCCATTCCTTTCCATTCTTCTCCATTCCATTCCATACCATTCCGTTCCTCACCATTCAATTCCATTCCATTCGATTCCCTTCTATTTTATTCCTTTGCATTGCATTCCTCTCCACACATTTCCATTCCACTTCATTCATCTCCATTCCATTTGATTCTGTTCAATTCCATTCCATTACTCTCCATTCCATTCCTCTCCATTCCATTCCACTTTTTCCATTCCCTTCCATTCCATTCTCCTCCTTTCCAAACTATCCCATTGCTTTCCATTCCATTCCATTTCTCACCGTGCACTCTAATCCATTCCACTCCATTTCATGCCATTCCACTCCATTCAATTCCTCACCGTTCCATTCCACTCATTTCCAATCCATTCCATTTCACGCCTCACGATTCCATTCCATTCCACTCACTTCCATTCCATTCTATTCCATTCCATTTCTCTCGTTTCCATTTCTTTCCATTCTATTCCATTGCATTCCTCTCCATTCCATTCCATTCCATTCCACACCATTCCGTTACATTCCATTCCTGTCCTTTCAATTCCATTCCATACCATTCCTTTTCATTCTATTCCATTCCATTCTTCTCCATTCCGTTAAATTCCTTTCCATTCCATTCCATTTCTCTCTATTCCGTTCCATTCCTTGCCATTCCATTCCATTTCTCTGTATTCCATTCCATTCCTTGCCATTCCATTCCAATACATTCCACTCCATTCCATGCTATTCCATTCCTCAACATTCCATTCAAATGAATTCCATTCCATTCCAGTAGTCTCGATTCAATTCCATTCCGCTCACATTCATTCCATTCCATTCCTTTCAACACATTTCCAATCCATAACATTCCATTCCACTGAAATCCATTCCACTCTTTCCATTCCTTTCTCTTCATTCCATTCCATTCTATTCCTCTCAATTGCATTCCATTCCATTCCATTCCATTCCTCTACATTCTATTCCATTCCTCTCCATTCAATTCCATTCCTCTCCATTTTATTCTTCCCCATTCCTTTGTGTTCCTTTCCAGTCCATTCAATTACTGTCCATTCCATTCACTTCCTCTCTCCTCAATTCCATTTTATTCCATTCCATTACATTACATTACATTACATTCATCTCCATTCCATTCTGTACCTCTTCATCCTATTCATCTCCATTCCACTCCATTCCTTTTGTTTCTTTTCCATTCCATTCTCCTCCATTCCATTCCCTAGAATTTCATTCCACTCCTTTCCTCTCCATTCCATTCCACTTTTTCAATTCTATTCATTCCATTCCATTCCATTCCTCTCCATTCCATTCTTTTCCATTCCATCCCTCTCCCTTCCATTCCATTTCTCGCCACTCACGTCTATTTTATTTCATTCCATTCCATTCCATTCCTCTCTGTTACATTCAATTCCATTCCATTCCACTCCTCACCATTCCATTCCACTCCATTCCATTCCATTCCTTTCCATTCCTCTCCATTCCATTCTATTCCATTCCACTCCATTCCTCTCTATTCCATTCCATTCCTCTCCATTCAATTACTTTCCTTTCCATTCCATTCCATTCCTCTCTATTCCATTCCATTCCTCTCTCCTCAATTTCATTTTATTCCATTCCATTCCATTCCTCTACATTACATTCCATTCCACTCAAATCCATTCCTCTCCATGCCACTCCAATCCTTTCCATTCCATTCCATTCCATTTCTCTTCATTCCATTCCATTTCATTTCTTTCCATTCCATTCCATTCCTCTCCATTGCCTTCATTTACATTCCATTCCATTCCATTCCCCTCCATTCCTCTCCATTCCATTCCATTCTTCTCCATTCAATTCCATTCCATACAATTCCTCTCCATTTCCTTCCATTCCATTCTTCCCCATTCCGTTGTATTCCTTTCCATTCCATTCCATTACTCTCCATTACCTTACATTCCTCTCTCCTCGATTCCATATTATTCCATTCCATCCCATTCCTCTCCATTCCATTCTGTACTTCCTCGTTCTATTCACCTACATTTCACTACATTCAACTCGTCTTCTTTCCATTCTTTTTTCTCCAGTCAATTCCATTCCATTCCCTTATATTGCATTCCATTCCATTCTTCTCCATTCCATTCTATTCCATTTCTCTTGTTTCCTTTCCATTTCTTTCTATTCCATTCCATTCCTCTCCATTACATTCTATTCCATTCCATTACTCTCCATTCAATTCCATTTTTCTACACTAAAGTCTATTTTACTTCATTCCATTGCATTCCATTCCTCTCCGTTACATTCATGCCATTCCATTCCATTCCTCACCATTCCATTCCACTCCTTTCCATTTCATTGCATTCCATTCCTCTCGATTCCATTCCATTCCATTTCATTCCTTTCCCTTCCATTCCATTCCATTCAGTAACATTCCTCTCCATTCCATTCCATTCCATTCTTCCCCATTCCGTTGTATTACTTCCATTCCATTCCATTCTCTACATTCCATTCCTTTCCATTCCATTCCACTCAAATCCATTCCTCTCCATGCCACTCCAATGCATTCCATTCCATTCCATTTCTCTTCATTCCATTCCATTCCATTCCTCTCCATTGCATTCATTTGCATTATACTCCATTTCATTCCCTTCCATTCCTCTTCATTACATTTCATTCTTCTCAATTCAATTCCATTCCATACCATTCCTCTCCATTCCACTCCATTCCATTTTCCCCATTCCGTTGTATTGCTTTCCATTCCATTCCATTACTCTCAATTCCATTCCATTCCTCTCTCCTCAATTCCATTTTATTCTATTCCATCCCATTCCTCTCCATTTCTTTCCATTCCATTCCTTACTTCTTCTTTCTATTAACCTACATTCCAATCCATTCCATTCGTTTCCTTTCCATTCCATTCCCTTCCATTTTATTCCATTCCATTCTTTTGAATTGCATTGCATTCCATTCCTCTCCTTTCCATTCCATTCCATTTCTCTTGTTTCCATTTCTTTCCATTCCATTCCTATCCATTCCATTGTATTCCATTCCATTCCATTCCATTTTTCTCCACTCAAGTCTATTTTGTTTCATTCCATTGCCTTCCATTCCTCTCCGTTACATTCAATTCCATTCCATTCCATTCCTCACCATTCCATTCCACTCCATTCCATTCCATACTTTTCCATTCCTCTCCATTCCATTCGATTCCATTCTCTTCCTTTCCTCGCCATTCCATTCCTATCCATTACATTTCATTCCATTCCATTCCTCTCGATTCCTTTCCGTTTCATTTCATTCCTCTCTCTCCAGTCCATTCCATTCCTCTCCATTCCATTCCATTTCATTATATTGCATTCTTCAACATTCCATTCCATTCCATTCTTCCCCATTTCGTTGCATTTCTTTCCCTTCCATTCCGTTACTTTCTATTCCATTCCCTTCCTCTGTCCTCAATTCCATTTTAAACCATTCCATTCCATTCCACTCCATTCCACTCCTTTCTATTCCATTCCATTCCATTCCATTCCCCACCATTCCATTCCACTCAATTCCATTCAATTCCTTTCCTCTCAATTCCATTCCATTCCGCTCACATCCATTCCATTCAATTCCACTCATTTCCATTCCATTCTATTGCATTCCATTTAAATCCATTCCTCTCTATTCCACTCCATTCCATTCATTGCATTCCATTTCTCTCGATTCCATTCCATTTCATTCCATTCCTTTCCATTCCTCTCCATTGTATTTCATCCCATTCCATTCCATTCCCATCTTCTCCAGTCCTCTCCAATCCTCTCCATTCACTTCCATTACATTTCTCTCCATTCCATTGCATTTTTTCCATTCATTCCATTCGTCTCAATTCTATTTCATTCCATTCTTCTCCATTCCAATAAATTCCTTTCAATTACATTCCATTACTCTTCATTCCATTCCATTCCTCTCTACCCAATTCCATTTTATTCCATTCAATTCCTCTGTATTCCATTGCATTCCATTTCATTCCATTCCTCACCATTTCTTTCCAATCCATTCCACTCCATTCCATGCCATTCCATTCCTCGCCATTCATTCCAATCAGTTCCATTCCATTCCATTCCTCTCTATTCTATTCCCTTCCACTCACGTCCATTCTATTCCATTCCATTTCACTCAAATCCATTCCTCTCCATTCCCCTCCAATCCATACCATTCCATTCCATTTCTTTTCATTCCATTCCTTTCCAATCTATTCCATTCCATTCCTCAACATTGCATTCAATTGCATTCCATTCCATTCCATTCCCTTCCATTCCTCTCCATTCAGTTCCATTCAATACCATTCCTCTCCATTTCATTCTTCCCCATTCCATTGTACTCCTTTCCATTCCATTCCACTACTCTCCATTCCAATCCATTCCTCTCTCAATTCCATTTTATTCCATTCCATTCCATTCCTCTACTTTCCATTCCATTCCATCCCATTCCTCTCCATTCTATTCCATTCCTCTCCATTCCATTCTATTCCATTCCATTCCATTACTCTTCATTCCATTCCATTCCTCTCCAAGCAATTCCATTTTATTTCATTCTATTCCATTCCATTCCTCTCCATTACATTCAATTCCATTCCATTCCATTCCTCACCATTCCATTCTACTCCATTCCATTCCATTCCTTTCCATTACTCTCCATTCCATTCGATTCCATTCTTTTTCATTCCTCACCATTGCATTCCAATCAATTCCATTTCATTTCATTCTATTCCATTCCAGTCCTCTCGATCCCATTCCATTCCATTCCATTCCATTACATTACATTCCTCTCCCTTCCATTCCATTGCATTTCATTCCATTTCATTCCTGTCCATTCCATTCCATTTCTTTCTATTCCATTCCATTCCAATCCATTCCATTCCATTTCATTCCTCTCCATTCCATTCCATTCCATTCTCTTCCTTTCCATTCCATTCCATTCCTCACGTTTACATTACATTCCATTCTTCTCGATTCCTTTCTTTTCCATTCAATTCCATTCCTCTCGATTTCATTCCATTACATTCCCCTAGATTCCAATCCATTCAATTCCTCAACATTCCATTCCTCTCAATTCCATTCCTTGCCATTCCATTCCTCTCGACTCTATCCCTTTCCCTTCTATCCCATTCCACTTCATTCCACTTCTCTCTGTCCCATTCCATTGCTCTCCATTCCATTCATTTCCATTCCATTCCATTTCATTCCATTACTTTCCTTTCCATTTCTTTCCATTCCATTTCTATCCATTCCGTTTCATTCCATTCCATTCCATACCTCTCCATTCTATTCCATCCCATTACTCTCAATTGCATTTCATTACATCTTTTTCCTTTGGTTTCCATTCCTTTCCTTTCCATTCAATTTCATACCATTCTATTCCATTCCATTCCTTTCCTCACTATTCCATTCCAATCAATGCGATTCCATTCCACTCCATTCCTTTTTATTCCATTCCACACCATTCCATTCCACTCAAATCCACTCTGTTCCATTCCATTCAACTGCATTCCATTCCATTTCATTTCACTTAATTCTAATATTCCATTCCACTCCATTGCATTCCATTCCTATCCATTTCATTCCATTCAGTTTCATTCCTCTTCTTTCCTTTCCATTCCATTGCATTCCAATCCATTCCATTCGGCTCCATTCCTCTTCTTTCCTATCCATTCCATTCCATTCCAATCCATTCCATTGATTCCTCTTCATTCCATTCCACTCCTCTCTATTCATTCCATTCTATTATTTCCATTCCCATCCATTCTTTTCCTGTCCACTCCTTCCCGTTCCATTCTATTCAATTCCTTTCCTTTCTGTTCCATTCCATTGCATATCTTTCCTCTCCATTCCATTCCATTCCATAGCATTCCATTCCTCTCAATTCTATTCCTTTCCATTCCATTCCATTCCTATCCATTCCTTTCAATTCCATTGCTCTCCATTCAATTCATTCACTTTCCATTCCATTACATTACATTCCACTCCACTCCTTTTCATTCCATTCCATTCCTTTCCATTCCAACCCATTCCATTCTATTCCTCTCTATTCCATTCTATTCCAATCCTCTCCATTCCATTCCTCTCAACTCCTCTCCATGCCATTCCATTCCTCTCGATTCTATTCCATTGCATTTCTCTAATTTCCATTCCATTCCTACTCATTCCATTATGCTCATTTCCATTCCATTCCATTCTATTTCATTTGTCTCCATTCCATGCCATCCCATTGCACTCAATTCCATTCCATGCCATTCCTTTACTTTCTATTCCAATCCCTTCTATTCCATTCCTTTCCTCACCATTCCATTTCACTTTATTCTATCTATTCCAACCATTCCTGTTGATTCCATTCCATTCCATTGCTCCCTACCATTCCACTCAAATCCTATCCATTCCATTCCATTCATGTCGATTCCATTCCATTCCACTCCATTCGAATCCAATCCCTTCCTCTCCATTCCATTCCATTCCATTTCATTCCTCTCCATTTCATTCCATTCATTTCCTGTTCCAGTCCATTCTCTTCTATTCCACTCCATTCCATTAGTTTCCTTTCCATTCCTTTCCATTCCATTTCTCTACTCCATGCAATTCTATTCCATTCCATTTATTCTATTCCATTCCTCTCCATTCCATTACATTCCATTTCCTTCTAATGTATTCCATTCCATTCCTCTCCATTCCATTCCATTTCATTCCTCTCCATTCTATTCCATTCCTCTCCATTCCATTCCTTTCCATACAATTCCTCTCTAATCTATTCCATTCCATTATTCTGCATTCATTAAATTCCTTTTCCTTCCATTCCATTACTATCTGTTCCAATCCATTAATCTCTACTCGATTCCATTTAATTTTTTCCAATCCTTTCCATTCCTCTCCCTTCCATTCTATTCAATTGCATTCTGTTCTTCACCATTCAATCCCATTCCATTCTATTGCCTTCTATTCCATTCCTTTCCATTGCATTCCTCTCCATTCAATGCCATTCCATTAATTACCTTCCATTCCTTCCCATTTCATTCCATTCCTTTCCATTTCATTCAATTTCATTCAATTCCAGTAATCTCGTTTCCATTCCATTCCATTCCTTTCCATTCCATTTCTCTTCATTCCACTGCATTCCATTCCATTACATTCCTCTCAATTCCATTCCATTACATTCTGGTCCATTCAATTCCATTCCATAACATTCCTCTCCATTCTATTCCACTCCATTCTTCTCCATTCAGTTAAATTTCTTTACATTCCATTCCATTACAATCCATTCCATTCCCTTTCACTCTAATCAATTACATTTTATTTCATTCCATTCCATTCCAGTCCTCTCCAATACATTCAGTTCCATTCCATTCCTTTCCATTCCATTCCACTCCATTCCATTCCATATCTTTCCATTCCTCTTCATTCCATTCGATTCCATTCCCTTCCATTCTTCACCATTCCATTCCAATCCTTTCAATTTCATTCCACTCCTTTCCAATCCATTCCTCTCGATTTCATTCCATTCCATTCCATTCCTCTCCATTCCATTCCGTTCAGTTCCTTTCCATTCCATTCCATTCCACTTCATTCTATTCCATTTCTCTCATTACATTCCATTTTTCCATTCAATTGCATTATTCTGCATTTCATTCCATTCCATTCCTCTCCATTCCATTCCATTCCAAACCATTCCATTCCATTTCATTCCTCTCCATTCCATTCCATTCCTCTCCATTCCATTCCATTCCTTTCCAATTCATTGCTCTCCTTTAAATTCAGTTCCTTTTCATTCCATTCTATTCTTCCCGATTACATAACATTCCATTCCTCTCGATTCCTTTCCATTCCATTCCTCACCATTGCATTCCATTCAATTCCATTCCTCTCGATTCCATTCCATTCAATTCCTCACCATTCTATTCCACTCAATTCCATCCCATGCCATTCCATTCCTCTTGATTCTGTTTCATTCCATTCTATGCCATTCCACTCCATTCCATTTCTCTCTATTTCATTCCATTACTCTCCATTCCATTCCTTTCTATTCCATTTCATTTCATTTCTGTCCATTCCTTTACATTCCATTCCGTTCCTTTTCAATCCATTCCATTTATTTCCCTTCCTTTCCAATCCATTCCATTCCATTCCATTCCTCTCTATTTCATTCTTTCCAATTCTTTGCCATTCCATTCCCCTCAATTCCATTTCTTGCCATTCTATTCCTCACGATTCTATTCCATTCCATTCTCTTCCATTCCACTCCATTCGATTTCTCTCTATTCCATTCCAAAGCTCTCCATTTCATTCCTTTCACTTCCATTCCATTCCTCTCCATTCCTTTCCATTCAATTCCATTCCATTTATATCCATTCCATTACATTCCTTTTCTATCCATTCCATTACATTCTGTTCCATTCCATTCCATTCCCGTCCTCTCCAATACATTCCACACCATTCTATTCTATTTCATTTCATTCCATTCCATACCTCTCCATTCCATTCCACCCCATTACCCTCATTTCCATTTCATTACAATTCTTTCCTTTGGATCCCATTCCTTTCCATTCCATTCAATTTAATTCCATTCTATTCCATTCTATTGTTTTCTTCAGCATTCCTTTCCAATCAATTCATTTCCATTCCACTCCATTCTTGTTGATTCCATTTCATTCCATTACACACCATTCCATTACACTCAAATAGACTCCATTCCATTCCATTAATCTAGATTCCATTACATTCCATTCCATTCCAATCTATTCGATCCATTCCACTCCACTCCATTCCACTCCATTCCATTCCATTTCTCTTCATTCCGTTCCATTCAGTTCCATTCCTCTTCACTCCATTCCATTCCATTGCATTGCATTCCTTTCCATTCCATTGTAATCCGTTCCAACAATTCCATTCCATTTTATTCCATTCGATCCATTCCACTCCACTCCATTCCACTCCATTCCATTCCATTCCTCTTCCTTCCGTTCCATTCAGTTCCATTCCACTTCACTCCATTCCATTCCAATCCATTCCATTCCATTCCTCTCCATTCTATTCCATTTTTTCCATTCCCTTCCATTCTATTCCTCTCCATTCCACTCTACTCCATTCCATTCCATTCCATTTCTTTCCTTTGTATTTCATTCCTTTCCATTCCTCTCTGCTCCAATCCATTGCATTCCTTTCCTCTCCATTCCAATCCATTCCATTCTTCTCTATTCTATTCCATTCCATTCCATTCGTTTCCATTCTTTTAAATTCCATTGCTCTCCATTCGATCAATTCCCTTTCCATTTCACTCCATTCCATTCCACTCTTCTTTCTATTCTGTTCCATTCCTCCCCATTCCATTCCATTCCATTCCTCTCGATTGAATTCCATTCCATTCCTCTCGATTTCATTCTATTCCAATCCTCACCAGTCCACTCCACTCAACTCCTCTCCATGCCATTCCATTTCTCTCGTTTCTATTCCATTCCATTATATTCCTTTCCACTCCATTCCATTTCTCTCCTTTCCATTCCATTAATAGCCATTCCATTATGCCAATTTCCATTCCATTCCATTCTATTCCATGTCTCTCCATTCCATTCCATCTCATTACACTCAATTCCATTGTATCCCATTCCTTTTCTTTCTATTGCAATCCCTTCCATTCCATTACATTCCTCACCATTCCTTTTTACTCAATTAAATACATTGCAACCATTTCTGGTGATTCCATTCCATTCCATTCCTCTCCATTCCATTCCACTTAAATCCACTCCATTCCATTCCATTCATGTCGATTCCATTCCATTCCACTCCATTCGAATCCATTCCATTCCTCTCAATTCCATTCCATGTCATTCCCTTCCTCTCCATTCCATTCCATTCCATTTCTTTTCCAGTCCATTCCCTTACATTCCACTCCCTTACATTCGTTTACTTTCCATTCCATTTCTCTCTTTTCCATGCCATTCTATTCCATTCCATTTCATTCCATTCCAGTTCAATTCATTCCATTCCATTCCCTTCGATTGTGTTCCATTCCTTTATTCTCCATTCCATGCCATTCCTCTCCATTCCATTCCACTCCTTTTCATTCCATTCCATTCCATTCCATTCTATTCCATTCCATTCCATTCTTCTCCATTCCATTCCTTTCCATACAATTCCTCCCCATTCCATTCCATTCCATTATTCTCCATTCCATTAAATTCCTTTCCCTTCCATTCCATTACTATCCATTCCATTCAATTACTCCCTACTCAATTCCTTTAATTCCATCCACTCCTTTCCATTCCTCTCCCTTCCATTCCTTTCCATTGCATTCTGTTCTTCACCATTCAATTCCATTCCTTTCCACTGCCTTCTATTTCATTCCTTTCCATTGAAATCCTTCTATTTAATGGTTTCCATTCAATTCCCTTCTATTCCTCCCCATTCCATTCCAATCCTTTCCATTTCATTCCTTTCCCTTCAATTCCAATCCTCTCAATCACATTCCATTCCACTCCATTCCTCTCCATTTCATTCCCTTCCATTCCATTCCATTCCTCTCCATTCCATTCCATTCCTCTCCATTCCCATCCATTCCATTCCATTCCTCTGCTTTTCATTCCATTGCATTCCAATCAATTCCATTCCATTCCATTCCTCTCCATTCCATTTGATTCTGTTAAATTCCATTCCATTCCTCTACATTCCATTCCCTTTAATTCCATTCCTCTCCTTTCCATTTCATTTTTCCCTTCCCTTCCTTTTTATTTTTCTTTTTCCAATCCCTTCCATCCCTTTCCATTCCATTCCTCACCATTCCATTCCAATCCATTCCATGAAATTCCATTCCATTCCATTCCACACCATTCCATACCACTCACTTCCATTCCAATCCATTCCATGTAATTCCATTCCATTCCATTCCACACCATTCCATACCACTCACTTCCATTCCATTCCATTCCATTCCACTCACTTCCATTCCATTCAATTCCATTCCACTCAATTCCATTCCATTCCACTCAAAACCATTCCTCTCCACTCCATTCCATTCTTCTCCCTTCCACTCCATTCCATTCCATACCATTCCATTCATTCCATTCCATTCCTATCCATTCTATTCCCTTCCATTCCATTCCATTCCTCTCCTTTGGATTCCATTCCATTCTATTCAATAGCTCTCCATTCCATTCCTATCATTCCTTTGCATTCCATTCTTTCCATTTCATTTCTCTGCATTCTATTCCATAACATTTCAGTCCATTCCATTCCATTCCATTCATCTCCATTCCATTGGATTCTGTTTAATTGCATTCTATTATTCTCCATTCCATTCCTTTCCTCCCCATTCCATTCCACTTTTTCCATTCTGTTCCTTTCCATTCTTCTCCTTTCCAATCCCTTCCATTCCTTTTCATTCCTTTCCATTCCTCAATATTCCATTCCAATCCATTCCACTCCAATCCATGCCATTCCTTTCCATTCCATTCCTCATTGTTCCATTACAATCAATTCCAATCCATTTCATTCCACTCCTCTAACTTCCATTCCATTCCACTCACTTCCATTCAATTCCATTCCATTCAACTCAAATCAAAAAAATCTCAATTCCACGCCATTCCATTCCGTTCCATTCCATTCCATTTCTCTCATTTCCATTCCATTGCCTTCCATTCCATCCCTCTCCATTCAATTCCATTTCATTCTTTTCCATTCCATTCCCCTCGATTCCATTCCTCTGCATTCCATTCCATTATATTCCTCTCCATTTAATTACATTCCATACCATTCCTTTCCATTCTATTGCATTCCATTCTTCTCCATTCCATTAAATTTCTTTCCATTCCTTTCCATTACTCTCCATTTCATTCATTCCTCCAAACTCACTTAGATTTTATTTCACTCCTTTCCATTCCATTCCTCTCCATTACATTCAATTCCATTCAATTTCATTCCTCACCATTCCATTTCACTCTATTCCATTTCATTCCATTCCATTCCATTCCATTACTCTCGATTCCATTCCTCTCCATTCCATTCCATTCCTCTCCATTCCATTCCCCTCCATTCCATTCCATTTCATTCCTTTTCAATCCTCTCCATTCCATTCCATTCCTCTCCATTCCATTCCATTCCTTTCCAATACATTGCTCTCTGTTCAATTCACTTCCATTCCATTCCATTCCATTCCATTTCCCTCCTTTCCATTCCATTCCATTGCATTCGTCTTGATTACATTACATTACATTCCCCTCGATTCCATTCCATTCCACACCATTCCGTTCCATTCCATTCCAATCCATCCCTCTCCAATGCCTTCAATTCCATTCTATTCAATTGCATTCCTCTACATTCCATTCCATTACATTCCAAACCATTCAATTCCATTCCATTCTTCTCCTTTCCATTTGATTCTGTTCAATTCCATTCCATTTCATTCTATTCCATTCCTCTCCATTCCTTTCCACATTTTCCATTTACTTCCTTTCCATTCTTCTCCTTTTAATCCCTTCCATTCTTTTCCACTGCATTCCTTTCCTCACCATTCCATTCCAAACCATTCTACTCCATTCCATTCCTCACCATTCCATTCCCCTCAATTACAATCCTTTCCATTCCACTTCTCTTGTTTCCATTCCATTCCACTCACTTCCATTCAGTTTCACTCAATTCCACTCAAATCAATACCTCTCCATTCCACTCCATTCCATTCCATTCTGTTCAATTCCATTCCATTCCTATCGATTCCATTACATTCCTCTCCATTCCATTACACGCCATTCCATTCCATTCCATTATTCATCAGTCCATTCCACTCAATTCCATTACATTACATTACATTACACTCACTTCGATTCCATTCCATTCCATTCCACTCAAATCCATTCTTCTCCATTACACTCAATTCAATTCATTCCTTTCTATTTCATTTCTGTCAATTGCATTCCATTCCATTTCATTTCATTCCATTCCATTCCACACCATTCTATTCCATTCCATTCCAATCCATCCCTCTACATTCCCTTCAATTCCAATCTATTCAATTCCATTCCTCTGCATTCCGTTCCTTTACATTCCAATTCATTCCATTCCATTCCATTCTTCTCCTTTCCATTTGATTCTGTTCAATTCTATTCCATTCCTCTCCATTCCATTCCATTCCTCTCCATTCCTTTCCTTATTTTCCACTTCCTTTCCAATCTTCTCCTTTTCTATCCCTCCCATTCTTTTCCCCTTCATTCCATTCTTCACCAATCCATTCCAAGCCATTCCTCTCCATTCCATTCCATTGCACTCCACACACTTCCATTTCATTCCATTCCATTCCACTCCAATCCATTCCATTCCTATCCATTCCATTACCTTCCATTCCATTTCTCTTCCTTTCACCCCTCCCATTCCATTCCATTCCAATCCTCTCCACTCTATTCCATTGCATTCCTTTCCATTCCATTGCATTCCATTCCTCTCCATTCCATTCCATTCCTCTCTACTCCAGTCCATTTTATTCCATTCCATTCCATTCCATTCCTCTCTATTCCATTCCATTCTAATCCAATCCATTCCTCTTAATTCCATTCAAATCCATTCCACTCCATTCCATGATTTTCCATTCCTGAACATTCCATTACACTCAATTCCATTCCATTCCTCTTGATTCAATTTCATTGAATTCACTTCCATTCCATTCCACACTCTACCACTCCATTCCATTCCATTCCACTCACTTCCATTCCTGTCCATTCCATTCCACTCCATTCCATGATATTCCATTCCTGAACATTCCATTACACTCAATTCCACTCCACTCCATTCCTCTTGATTCAATTCCATTGCATTCACTTCCACTCCATACCATTCCATTCCATTCCACACATTACCACTCCATTCCATTCCATTCCACTCACTTCCATTCCTATCCATTCCATTTCAATCCATTCCATTCTATTCCATTCCTTTCCATTGCTATCCTCTCCATTCCATTCCATACATCTCCAGACTATTCACCTCCCTTCCCATCCATTCCATATGTTTCCTTTCCATTCCTATCTATTCCATGTAACAATATTCTATTCTATTACATTCCATTCCTCTTCATTTCATTCCAACCCATTGCATTCCATTCCATTCCATTCCATTTCTCTTAATTCAATTCCATTCCATACCATTCTTCTCCATTCCATTAAATTCCTTTCCCATCCATTCCATTACTTCCATTCCTTTCCATTCCTCTCTACTCGATTCCATATTATTCCATCCTTTCCTTTCCATTCCTCTCCATTCCATTCCATTTCATTCCATTCGATTCCATTCCATTCTGTTCCTCACCATTCCATTCCATTCCCTTCTATTCTATTCCTTTGCATTGTATTCCTCTCCATTCAATACCATTCCAGTCCATTCCTTTCCATTCTTCACTATTCCATTCCATTCCTCACCGTTTCAATCCACTCAATTCCAATCAAATCCATTCCACTCTTCTCTATTCCATTCCATTCCAATCACTTCCATTCCATTCTATTCCACTCACATCTATTCCTCTCCATTCCACTCCATTTCATACCATTTCTTTCCATCCCATTCCATTTCTCTCTATTCCATTCCATTCCACTTCATACCATTCCATTCCATTTCTCTCAAATCCTTTCCATTACATTCCTCTCCATTCAATTCCATTCCATACCATTCCTCTCCATTCTATTCAATTCCATTCTTCTCCATTCCCTTAAATTCCTGTCCATTCCTTTCCATTATTCTTCATTAAATTCCCTTCCTCTGTACTCAATTCCATTTTATTTCATTCCGTTGCATTCCACTCCTCTCCATTCCATTCAGTTCCATTCCATTCCTCACCATTCCATTCCAGTCCATTCCTTACCATTCCATTCCACTCCATTCCATTTTATTCCATTCCATTCCTTTCCTTCCATTCGATTCCATTTCCTTCCTTTCTTCAACATTCCCTTCCAATCCATTCCAATCCATTCCATTCCATTCTATTCCATTCCTTTCCTCTCAATTCCATTCCATTGCATTCATTTCCTCTCCATTCCTCTCAATTCCATTCCATTCCTCTCCATTCCATTTCATGCCATTCCATTGCATTCAATTATTCCCCAGTCCATTCCACTCAATTCCTTTCCATTCTATTCTATTCCTCTCGATTTCATTCCATTCCATTCACTTCCATTCCATTCCATTCCTTTCCATGCAAATCCATTCTTCTCCATTCCACTCCACTGCATCATTCCAATCCATTCCATTCCATTTCTCTCAATTCCATTCCATTCCATTCCTCTCCATTCCATTCCATTCTTTTCCATTCCATTCCATTTCATTCTATTACATTCCTCTCCATTCAATTTCATTCCATACCATTCCTCTCTATTCTATGACATTTCATTCTTCCCTTTCTATTAAATTTTTTTCTTTGCATTCCGTTACTCCCAATCAATTCTATTCCTCTCTATTCAATTCTATTTTAGTCAATTCCATTCCATTCCATTCCTCACCATTCCATTCTAATCCATTTCATTCCATTCCATTCCATTCCTTTACTTTTGATGCCATTCCATTCCATACAATTCCTCTCCAGTTCATTCCATTCTGTTCCTTTCCATTCCATTCCTTTCCTTTGAATTCCATTCCATTTCTCTCAATTCCATTCCATTTTTTTCATTCAATTCCGTTCTTCTCCATTCCACTCCATTCCATTCATTCCATTCCTTTCCATTCCATTCCATTCCATTTCTCAATTCCGTTCCATTCCATTCCAGTCCATTCCTCTCCACTCATTCTATTCCATTCCATTCCATTTCATATCATTTCATTATTCTCCATTCAATTCCATTCCATATCAATACTCTCCATTCCATTCCATTCCTCTCCATTCAATTCTATTTTATTTTATTCTTTTCCATTCCATTACTCTCCATTCCATTACATTACATTACGTTCCTCCCCATTCCATTACATTACATTCCTCTACATTCGATTCCATTCCATACCTTTACTCTCCATTCTATTCCATTCCATTCTTCTCCATTACGTTAAATTCTTTTCCATTCAATTCCATTACTCTCCATTACATTCCATTCAGTTCCTTTCCATTCCATTCCATTCCTCTCCATTTCATTCCATTCCATTTCTCTCCATTAAAATCCATTCCATTCCATTCCTTTCCTTTCCATTCCATTCGAATCCACTGCATTCTTCTCCATTCCATTCCACTCCTTTCCAATCCATTCCCCTCCATTAAATTCAGTTCCTTCCCATTCCATTTCCCTCTTTTCCATTTCCTTCCATTCCACTGCTCTCAATTACATTCCATTCTATTCTTCTCCATTCCATTCCATTCCATTCCTCACCATTCCATTCAATTCCATTCCTCTCGATTCCATTCCATTCCATTCCTTTCGAATGCATTCCATTCAATTCCTCAGCTTTCCATTCCACTCAATTCCATTCCATGCCATTCCTTTTCTCCCCGTTCCATTCCATTCCATTCCCTTCGATTGCATTCCATTCCATTTCTCTCCATTCCATGCCAATTCATTCCTCTCCATTCCACACACTTCCATTCCATTCCACTCAAATCCATTTCTCTCCATTCCATTCCAACCCATTACATTCCATTTCTCTTCTTTCCATTCCATTCCTTTCCATTCCATTTCATTCCAATCCTCTTCATTTCATTCAATTGCATTCCTTTCCATTCCATTGCATTCCATTCCTCTCAATTCCATTCCATTCCTCTCTATTCAATTCCATTTTATTCAATCACATTCCATTCAATTCCTCTCTATTCCATTCCATTCCAATCCATTCCATTCCTTTAATTCCATTCCAATCCATTCCACTCCATTTCATGCCATTCCATTCCTGAACATTCCATTCCACTCCATTCATTCCTCTTGATTCAATTCCATTCCACTCACTTTCATTCCATTCCATTCAATTCCATTCCAACAACTACCATTCCATTCCACTCAAATCCATTCCTCTCCATTCCACTGCAATCCATTCTATTCCATTCCATTCTATTTATCTTCATTCCATTCCATTCCTTTCCATTGCATTCCACTCCAATCCATTCCATTCAATTCCTCTCCATTGCATTCCATTCTATTCCATTCCTCTCCACTCAATTCCATTCCATACCATTCCTTTCCAATCTATTCGTCCCAATTTCCTTTCATTCATTTTCATTCCATTCCATTCCTCTCCATTACATTCCATTCCATTGCATTCCTCTCCATTTCATTTCATACCTCTCCATTCTATTCACTTCCATTCCACTCTTTTCCATATGTTTCCTTTCCATTCCATTCCATTCTGTTCTTCTCTGTTACATGCAATTCTATTCCATTCCATTCCTTTCCTTTCCATTCCATTCCATTCCCTTGGATTGTATTCCATTCCATTTCTCTCCATTTCATTCCATTCCTCTCCATTTCATTCCATTTCATTCCATTCCATTCCATTTCATTCCATTCCATTCCATTCCATTTCTCTAAATTCAGTTCCTTTCCACACCATTCCTCTCCATTCCATTATTCTCTATTCCATTAAATTCCTTTCCCATTCATTCCATTACTTCCATTCCTTTCCATTCCTCTCTACTCGATTGCATTTTATTCCATCCATTCCTCTCCATTCCATTCCATTTCACTCCATTCGATTCCATTCCATTCCTTACCATTCCTTTCCATTCCATTCCATTCCCTTCTATTCCTTTCCTTTGCATTGCATTCCTCTCCATTCAATATCATTTCATTTCTTTCCCTTCCATTCCTCACCATTCAATTCCATTCCTCACTGTTCCATTCCACTCAATTCCAATTCAATCCATTCCACTCCTCGCGATTCCATCCCATTCCACTCACTTCCATTCCATTCCATTCCACTCACATCAATATCTCTCCATTCCTCTGCATTCCATTACATTCCTTTCCATTCCATTCCATTTCTCTCAATTCCATTCCATTCCATTCCTCTCCATCCCATTCCATTACATTCCTCTCCATTCAATTCCATTCCATTCCATTCCTCTCCATTCTATTCCATTCTTTTACATTCCGTTAAATTCCTTTCCATTCAATTCAATTACTCTCCCTTAAATTCCATTTTATTTCATTCCATTTCAGTCCTTTCCATTCAATTCCATTCCATTCCATTTCTCACCATTGCATTCCAGTCCAATCCTCACCATTCACTTCCACTCCATTCCATTCCATTCCTCTCCATTCCGCTCTATTCCATTTCCTTCTGTTCCTCACCATTCCATTCCAATCCATTCCATTCCATTCCACTCCATTCCTCTCGATTCCATTCCATTCCATTCCTCTCCATTCCTTTCCAATCCTCTCCACTCAATTGTATTTTATTCTATTCCATTCAATTCCATTCCTCTACATCCCATTCCATTCTATTCCATTCCTCTCCATTCCATTGCGTTACATTCCTCTCCATTCAATTCCATTCCATACCTTTCCTCTCGATTTTATTCCATTCCATTCTTCTCCATTATATTAAATTCCTTTCCATTACATTCAATTTCTCTCCAATCCATTCCATTCCTCTTTGTCAATACAATTTTATTTCATTCCATTCCATTCCTGTCCATAACATTAAATTCCATTCCATCCCATTCCTCACCATTCCATTCCACTCCTTTCTTTTCCATTCCTTTCCATTCCTCTCAATTCCATTCTATTCCATTCCCTTCCTTTCCTCACCATTCCATTCCAATCCATTCCATTTCATTCCACTCCATTCCATTCCATTCCTCTCGATTCCATTCTATTCCATTCCGTTCTTCTCCAGTCCATTCCATTCAGTTCCTTTCCATTCCATTCCATTCCATTCCTCTCCATTTCATTCCATTCCATTTCTCTCCATTCCATTCCATTTTTTCCATTCAATTCCATTTCTCTTCATTTTATTCAATTCCATTCTTCTCCATTAAATTCCATTCTATTCCATTCCATTTCATTCCTCTTCATTCCATTCCATTCCTCTCCATTCCATTCCATTCCATTCCTTTTCAATCCATTGTTCTCCATTAAATTCAGTTCCTTTCTATTCCATTCCATTCCTCTCCTTTCCATTCCATTCCATTCCTCGATTTCATTACATTCTATTCTTCTCAATTCCATTCCATTCCATTCCTCACCCTTCCATTCCATTCCATTCAATTCCATTCCTCTCAATTCCATTTTATTCCATTCCTCTTAATTCCATTGCATTCAATTCCTCAGCTTTCCATTCCACTGAAATCCATTCCATGCCATTCCATTTTTCTCCATTCCATTCCATTCCCTTCGATAGCATTCCATTCCATTCCTCTCCATTCCATGCCATTCCATTCCTCTCCATTCAATTTCACACACTTCCATTCCATTCCACTCAAATCCGTTCCTTTCCATTCCACTCCAATCCTTTCCATTCCATTTCATTCCATTCTCTTCAGTTCCATTTCTCTTCCTTCCATTCCATTTCATTCCATTCCAATCCTCTCCATTGCATAGAATTACATTCCTTTCCATTCCATTGCATTCCATTACTCTCCATTGTTGGGAGCCCACTGAACATTAGGGTTAAGGAAGGTCCGTAGACCCCAAGACCACTAGGATGTGTTTGGGATTTGTTGACCCATTCCCTCCCTCCTTTCCATTTGGCACAAACTACCAAGAAAAGCTCCAGCTGACTCTAACAGAAAACTCTGAGACTGGAACGAACCTAGGAGTCTACTGTTCCCATTCCCCATGTTTTGGTCTTTTACTTTATCACCATTTATATTTGGCTTTTGAGTCACATTGAAGTGCCTTAGTGCAGGTCACAGGTTCTCTTGATGTGACTTTTAGAAATTTATAGGTATAGGTTTTAAGTAAATAGTTTATATAGTTTATATAGATTAAGAAAAATTAAGTAACCATTTTATTATAGAAGTGTGGTTACTTCAGTTTGACTTAGGGCGACTAGTGAAGTTTGTATTAGGCCAGCTGGTGCTAGGAGAGAGTAACCATAGCACCAACTGTTTTATAAAAACCAGTTTGGAGGGACGGGGCAAGATGGCGACGGCATAGGTGAACTGGTGAGATTCTCTGAACGTGAG
>NW_007231953.1:0-8100 GCF_000164805.1 Carlito syrichta
AACGCCTGGAGCTTAGCTCCGCGGCCTTCCGAGGCCCCACCCCAGACTACCGAATGGGGCTGGGAGCCGGCGGTGCTGTGCGTCTGGACGCGGCCTCGGTGACCCTGAAGCACATTCCCGTGGGATCCACCCGGAGCAAACTGTCAAGAGGTCGGGGGTGGTCCGGGAATGACCCGGGAGCCTCCTGGTCGCGCTGCGACAGGGCGAGGCAAGACAGCCTCTCGGGGAGGCACCCTGAGCAGGGAATGGCAGTCGCAGTGACACTGATACCGGTCTCGGGTGGCTGCTGGAGACCAACCCTGCGTGACCAGTATGCGTGCTCTTTCCCTGCCAAGTCGGTCCGGGAGACTGCGGGATCATCTCAACCCAGCCGTGTCGCGTTCGACTGTCTTTCCCACGGAGGGACACCATCTGCTCTGCAGGAGGTCAAACTCCCAACAAGCTTCCAGATGACGTGGCTGCAGCTGGGCCCGGGACCACATTCAAAAAAGAAATCAATTGTAGAGATGTGGGGTACAACGCAGGGTTAGGTGTACAAATGCTCATTATGCAGGTACCCTTGGTGATGAGGTGTGCCCCCCCATCCCCTGGCAGTTTCCCACTACTGCCAAGCCCTTTCCTTCTTTTTTGAGTTGGGGTCTCGCTCTGTCACCCAGGCTGGAGTGCAGTGGCACACTCACGACCACCGCAGCCTCCGCCTGCTGGGCTCAGGCAATCCTTCTGCCTCAGCCTCCCAAGTAGCTGGAACTACAGGCATGCACCACCACATCCAGCTATTTTTTAAATGTATTTATTGTAGAGATGAGGTCTCGCCAAGTTGCCCAGGCTGGTCTAGAACCCGTGGACTCAGGCAATCCTCTCACTCTGGCCTTCCAAAGTGTTGGAATTACAGGCATGAGCCACCACACCCAGCCACCAATCCCTTTCTTATAGTATTATGATAATTGTTCAAGGTCCCGGACCACATTTTGAGAATCACTACGCTATTCCGTCTTGGCCTGGCTTCCAGCTCCCTACCAGCCCATGCAAAATGGGCATAAAATACCCTCCTCTTCACCCTGCTCCACACCCCCTCCCTCCAAGCTGGGGGTGTCTGTGATGGGGACTGGCAGTTGGCAAAACAGCTGGATCCCGTCGGCCCACCCCCACCCCCAAGACATTCATTTCCTCACGTTTGGTTCCATCTGCTACTCCTCCCTGTCCCTGCCACTCCAGATCAGAGATGGGGGCAGCTGTGGTGACACAGAGGGCAGTCTGCAGACAGCTTCTGGAGTCTCTGCTTCACTCCCCACCCACCACCCTCTGAGCCCAGGAAGAGGGTCTCCCTGCAGGGCTCATAGCCTGGGGCACTGGGCCCGTTATAAGACCCACCCAACACAGGAAGCTGAAGTGAAGATCAAGGGTCACATATCTTGCATCTCAGCTTAAGCCTACTGAAATAGGAGTCTGTGCATTCTCCTCCTTGACGTATATTCCATAGAATGATCAAGAAGACCACATTCACATTGAGAATTCTTGAACTCTAAAATGCTATGTAAGAACATAGCAACATTGGAGGGCCAGCCCTACATCAGCCTTCAGCCTGCCCAATCCTCTCCTTTCCCTATTCTGTCACACGTCATAGGTGGCCTTGGACTCAGGCATGTGAACACCCCAGCCCACATGCCCAAACTCTGTCTACACGCCATGCCTATAGACGCTTCTTGGTCAGTCCCTATGGGTGCAGATGCCAGGGACAGGATGCACCCTCAGGGAAATTGACCTGGGCCGGGGCTTTGTATACTCTAAAACTGGGCCTGGGCCCACCAGACAGAGGGGTCCAGGCTTTCAGATGCCGGAAGCATGATCCATGTGGGGAGTGGGCTCTGAGGGACACAGGTGCCCTCTCGTCTGGGTCTAGGCTGGCACTGCCATTTGGCCTTGTCTCCCCAGCACCTGGCACAGCGCCTGGAAGCTCAAGGGACAGTCATCGAGTAGATGAGCATCTGAGTTTGCCGTTATCTGCATTCTGTTGCGGGACTAGGACACGATAGGCTGGGTAATTTATACAAAAAAGAAGCTTACATTTTCAGTTCTGTAAGTCCAAGGTCAGGGGTTGCATCTGGTGAGTCTTCTTACTGCGTCATACGTGGCAGAGGGCATCGCATGGCAAGGATAAGGGCATGTCAGCTCAGGTCTCTCTTCCTCTTCTTATAAAGTCACTGGTTCCATCATATCATGAGGACCCCATCCTGATGATCTTATCTAATCCTCCCAAAGGTCCTGCCTCCAAATACCATCAACATATAAATCTGGGGGCTGGGCGCAGTGGCTCACACCTGTAATCCCAGCACTTTGGGAGGCCAAGGTGGGAGGATTGCTTGAGCCCAGGAGTTCAAGACCAACCTGGGCAACATAGTGAGACTTCGTCTCTAAAAAAAAAAAAAAAAAAAAAAAAGGCAGGGGAGGGGTTACATTTCCAACACATGAAATCTGTTAAACCACAGAGCAGGGTCATTTACTGAAATATCACATCATGTTGGCTCTCCCATGGTTGTCTTCAAACCTTCCCTTCCAGCAGAAGCTTTGTCGTGACTCACTTGTCTTGGGCACTTGGCCAGGCAAAGAGCAGAGACGCTTCTCACGAGAGACTCCATCTTTTTCAAATTCCTTGTTCCATCTCAGAAGTGAAGTCAGGAGCTCTAGAGGTGCGGAAAGGGGCAAGAGGAACCCCCTAGAAAACCTTGAGAGAAGGCACCACATCGCCGACTTGGAGCTGGGGAGATGATTGTTTTGGCAGGGCCTCAAAGGGGCGTGGCTATGGGGTTCCCAGGCTCTCAAAAATTCCCACACCCCAAAGGAGTGGAGAAGCAGAGCAGAAGACCTCAATGCCCTTGTTGGCAAGAACTTGGGAGTCAGTTTCCTGTTGGTGCGTGGGCCCAGATAAGGCCCTGGGACATTTGCGCAACTCTGGTGGCAGCAGGTAAGAAGAATGAGTAAGCTGTTGTCTCCTACTCTGAGACAATTAACCATAAATCTGCAATTTGGGGTGAGCTGAGCAGTGAAGGCTTATCTCTGCTCCCTGCGGTGTCATCAGCTGGTTCCATTGGAGGTTAGAGGATCCATTTTCAAGATGGCACCTGCCCCCAATGGCTAGCAAGTCAGTGCTAGCTGCCAGCTGGGGGCTCAGCCAGAGCTGTGGCCTGAAGGCTCCCTTTCCCGTTCACGGGGCGCTTGGGCTTCCTCAGCTAAGCTGCTGGGTTTCCAGAACAAGCAAAGAGCTGCTCAGACATGTGTGGCATTTCGTGACCTCCTCGGAAATCAGGCGGCGTCATTTTCTTTGCATCCTGTTAGTGGAGGCAGTCACAGAGGCTCACCTGGTTTGGGGCGGGGCAGGGTACACAATCCCTCTCTCTCTTGATGAGGGGGAGCAAACTTTTAGAAGAGCTTGTGGGACAGACCTTGTTGCAGCCATCTTTAGGAGACACAGTCTGCCCAACCGCATCTTCAGGGTGACTTGAGAATGTCTTCTGACGAGAGCTGTGAGGCTGATCCCAACTGATTTAAAGAAAGAGGTGTAAACACATCTCATACACACACCTGTGCACAGGTCATTAAAAGGCCAGCAGTGGGCCACCAGTCTTGAGTGCTTGGAACCTTTCCGACCTTCTCTCTCCCAGGGTCCTCAGGGTGGAGTTAGCCCCTCCTCCCTCCCCCGCACCGTTTCCTTAGAGTCACAAATGTGAGCGATGCCCCTGTGGTCCTCATAGCAACAGCCCATGCGGCACGTACCACTGCGATGCCCATTTCCAAGATGTACAAACGGAGGCCCTCACATGCCAAGCATGTTGCCCAAAGTCGTACGTTTATTTACTTAACGATGGAGAAAAGAGAAGTGACCGCTAACAGCCAAGCCTGTTTTCTTTCTTTCTTTCTTTCTTTCGAGTTGGAGTCTCACACCGTTGCCCGGGCTGGAGTACAGTGGCATGCTCACGGCCACCCCAGCGTTGACCTGCTAGGCTCCGGCGATCCTTCCACCTCAGCCTTCCAAGTAGCCAGAGCTACAGGTGCGTACTACCGTTGCCCGGCTAATTTTTGATTTATTGTAGAGACGATGTCTCGCCAAGTTGCCTGGGCGGGTCTCGAACCTGTGGGCTCAGGCAATCCCCTCGCCTCGGCAGCCCACAGTGCTGGGATGATAGGCTGAGCCACCGAGCCCAGCCCAAGCCAGTTTTCAGTTGCAGAAATTGGGCCATAGGGGAAAAGCCCAAGTCAGGCAGCACCCAGTTACCTGGATCCTGAGCACCCGACACTGAGCTGCTTGGTCTACCCCAAGGGCTCACACAACCTCCTCCGTGCCTTGAGGGGTCCCTGCTTCCCGTCTGAGTGGCACAAAGAATCCTGGCCCTGGAAAGCTGGCTCCAGCTCGTGCTGGGCATAACTGTCCCTTGCCCTGACCCCAGGATGAGTCTCAGGCCAGGAAGTGGTGAATAGCATCTCACAAACGCTCTGTTTCTGTTTCCCTCCTTCCTATTTGTCTGTTCCTAAGCACAGCAGCGCCTGCATTTGAATGGGCTCAGCAGGGCCACTGACCTTTATTTTCTTCTCCAAACCACATAATGGGGATCTAAACTCCAAGCCCATGACAGCTGGGTTGTAGCTGGGGCAAGCGCCCAAGTTCCCACAGCAGAGACTGGGCCATTGATTTGTTCCTGCTCTAGCTGTAGGATCGGGGAGGCTCCTGGCCCAATTCGCCCTGACCCCTCCTGCCTCTGAAGGTCCAGGGCTCAATCGCCCCAGCCCTGGTCTTGGGGCAGGGGTGGTGGAGGGCTTTTGTCACGGTGGGAACAAAGGCTGCAATGTTGCCATAGCAACAACCACCGCTAATCATGGCGGCCATCATTCTAAAATTCAGCTGTGAAATGAGTAATTTAAGTATATTCAGCTAACTCGGGTGTGGAGGCCACGGTAAGTGGTCTCCAACGTGATCCACTGGGGCTCAAGGATAGAACTGCTTTATGTGTTATATAGACAGATAGATAATGTTTTTAATAATTATTTTTATCTGATTTTTTTTTTTTGAGTCAGGGTCTTGCTCTGTTGCCCAGGCTGGAATACATGATCAGGGATTACCCTGGGCTCAGGCAGTCCTCCCGCTTCAGCCTCCTGAGTAACTGAGACTACAGGTGTGCACCACCACACCGCCACTCCACGCTAATTTTTTATTTTTATTTTTTGTAAAGACGGGTCTCGCTATGTTGCCCAGGCTGGTCTCGAACTCCTGGGCTCAAGTAGTCCCCTGACTCGGCCTCCCTAAGAGCTGGGATTACAGGTGTGAGCCATTGCACCCAGCCAGATCTTCTTAAATATTGTTCTGTGTATGGTTCATAATAGAAAAAGAGTTAGTAAAATACTGCTGTTGGAAAATAATGTATTTTGGGACGTGGGGTTAGCATTTTTGTAGCACTTCTCTGATTCTCAAGTTTCTTTATTTATCTTACAACTGTGGCACTTGAATAACTAAACTGTTAAATGATGTTCCCTAGGCCAGGTGTGGTAGGTCATGCCTGTAATCCCAGCACTTTGGGAAGCCAAGATGGGAGGATCACTTGAGGCCCAGGAGTTTGAGACCAGCCTGGACAGCATAGAGAGACCCTGTTGTATCCCCAAAATAAAATAAATAAGCTGGACATGGTGGCACCCACCTGTAGTCCCGGCTACTCAGAAGGCTGAGGTCGGAGGATCGCCTGAGCCCAGGAGGCCAAGGCTGCAGTGAGTTTTGATCGTGTCACTGCACTCCAGCCTGGGTGAGAGAGTAAGACCCTGTGAAAGAAAGAGAGAGAGAGAGAGAGAGAGAGAGAGAGAGAGAAAGGGAAGGAGGGCGGAAGAAAGTTAGTTTCTCCCCATCCATAATTTTCTGTTCCACCTGTTCTTTTTCCTTTCAGAGCTTCAGTTCAAGCCAGGGTGGGAGATGGGCATCCCAAAGTGTGTTGGGCCCACATCCCAACAGATGTTATTTATTTATAACTGTATGTGTGCACTATTGCACTAGCCATTTTGCCTATTATGAGACATACACAAAAACCATATTTAAGACAATCAGATAAAATATTAAAATATTGTCTATCTATCTGTCTGTCTAGCTGTCTGCCTGTCTGTCTACCTGTCTGTCTGTCTATCTATCTGTCTGTCTGTCTATCTGTCTATTGATCTGTCTACCTATCTATATATCTGTCTGTCTATCGATCTGTCTATCTATGTCAGTCTATCTGTCTCTCCATCTATTGATCTGTCTATCGATCTATCTATCTATTGATCTGTCTGTCTGTCTACCTATCTATCTGTCTATCTATCTATCTATCTATCTATCTATCTATCTATCTATCTATCTACCTACTACACAGAAAGCAGTTCTGTCACTTTCTCCTCAGACCCCAGCAGATCATGTGGGAGACCATCTGCCATGGCCTCCACATCCCCTGGGAAGGGTCGTCGCAGCTGCCAAGCAGCAGGGAAGCCTCCTCTGAACAGCCCTCTCTCAGAGTCTCCAGACACAGACACACCTCGGAGATATAGCGGGCTCCATTCCAGAACACAGCCGAAAAGGCAAAGATCACAATAAAGTGAATCACACACAGCTTTCCGGTTTCCCGGCGCATGTACCAAAGAGTTCTGCTGACGCTGCGTGGTGTCTGTGAAGTGTGCTGTAGCATGGTGTCGAAAACATGGACGTACCTCACTTAAAGACTGTGTTGCTGGCCGGGCTCGGCGGCTCAGCCTGTCATCCCAGCACTTTGGGAGACCGAGGTGAGGGGATTGCCGGAACCCATGGGTTTGAGACCAGCCCAGGCAACTAGGCGAGACCTCGTCTCTCCAATAAATTAGCTGGCCACAGTAGAGTGTGCCTGTAGTTCCAGCTACTTGGAAGGCTGAGGCGGGAGGATCGCCAGAGCCCAGAAGGTCAACACTGGGGTGGCCATGAGTGTGCCACTGGATGACAGAGTGAGACTCCAACTCAAAAAAAAAAAAAAAGACTGTGCCACTGAACAGACCACTGATACAGACACAAGGTAAGCACATGCTGTTGGAAAAATGGTTCTAATAGCTTGCTCAATGCAGAGTTGCCACAAATCTTCAATTTGTAAAAATGCAGAAGGCCTGAGAAAGCAGTGTGCTGGGCTCCTGAGCCCCTGAGATGGCTGAGGAGGCTGCAGGAAGCAGGACTCACACACCTGCCATCAGGCAGGGCTGCACACGATCAGTGGCTGACCCTTCTTGAGTTGGGCCCCAGGTTAAAAAGAACATTCCCGTGGCCCAGGAGGCCAGTGGTGTAGGCATTCACCCCTGTACGGCCAAGAATACCAAGGCTAAGAGAGTTGAGTTTTACAAGTTTTGCATTTGGTGACAGTATTTAAAAACTGGGAAAGTTTGCATTAACATTTCGATTGATGGCTTCTGTTGAGAAACAGGCACTTCATGTCCACGACCATGAATGCGCCCATCACATCTGTTCTCAGAAGCTAACCAGGGTCGGGCCTGGTTAGTACTCAACGGCAGAATCCAGAACCTCTCAGCATCCTGGTGCACCATCCGACAGGGCAACAGCTGGCTGGACCTGAGCCTCAGCTGGTTTCCCTCCCTACGGCCTAGCATGTCCTCTGTTAGGCCACAGTCCCCACCGCTCCCGACTGCTCACTCCTGGGACCTGCCAGATTCCTGTGGGCAACAGAGTTTGCAACCCAAGGATCCAGAATTAATGGCTGAACTCACCTTTATGTTGAAAGCATTCGGAGTAAACTCAGAGCCACACAGACCTTTGCCGGAAGACAGAGACATCACAGGCTTGTGCCCTTATCTTCAAGGCTCTCGGGAAGAAAGCTGTAGAGCTGGCACCGCCCTCCTCTGTGACACATGGTTTAGGCTCAAGTCCCCTCTCTGCCCTCTAGCCCTGCAACCTTGGCTGTCTAGCCCTGTGACTTTGGGCCCTTCTGCCTCTCTGGTTTGTTTCCTCGCCTGTAAGCTACAGGCATTTCTTTTTTCTTTTTTGAGTTGGAGTCTCAGTCTATCGCCCAGACTGGAGTGCAGTGGCCGCTCCCGGCCACTGCCGCCCCGACCCGCCGG
>NW_007231953.1:8120-18823 GCF_000164805.1 Carlito syrichta
GGAGGGGGGTGCGGGGGAGGGGCGCACCCATCCCTGATGGCCTCAGTTTCACTTCCCCAGCCGAGGGGCCCGGCCAAGGCAGCCGGGAATTAGCCGGGAATCCTGCACACCAGGTTCCCACTGCAGACATCCACCCGGCGCAGACGCGGACGTGAGGTGCGGCTGTGCAGGCCGGTGCCAGCCGCCTGAAGACCCCGGGGAGGTGGACACCCAAGGGACCTGCGACTCCTCATTGACTAATGGCGATAAAATGATACTCCCCGCGGCATGTGTTGTGAGCATGGCGAGTGGAGTCTAGTTTATGCGGGAATCTTTATTTATTTATTTTTTTGTTTGCTTGGTTTTGGAGTCGGGGTCTCACTCTGTCACTCAGGCACAGTCATGGCTCACCGCAGCCATGAACTCCTGGGCTCAGGTGATTCTCCCGCCTCAGCTTCCGGAGGAGCTGAGACCTCAGGCGTGAGCCACCACACCTCGCAAATTTTGTGTGTGTGCGTGGAAAGGAGGTCTCTCTGTGCTGCCCAGGCTGGTCTTGAACTCCTGGGTGCAAATGGTCTGGCCTCGGCCTCCTTAAGTGCTGGAATTACAGGGGTGAGCCACTGTGCCTGGCCAGAAACATTTATTAAAAGGTCTGCAAAGCCCTCTCAATTATGGAGCAGAGGGTTGAGGTGGGCTGCAATATCAAGAAAGCCACCATGTCTGTCACCCTCTTCCTGACACACCCCTCTGTCACCATCCTCCATCTGACACCCCATCTGTCACCATCCTTTGTCTGACACCCCTTTCTCTGTCACCATCTTCCATCTGACACTCCCTTCTGTCACCATCCTCTATCTGAAACACTCCTCTGGCACCATCCTCCATCTGACATCCCTCTGTCACCATTCTCTCTGACACCCTCCTCTGTCACCGTCTTCCATCTGGTATCTCCCTTCATCACCATCTTCATCTGACACCCCCTTCTGTCACCACCCTCCGTGTGATAATCCCCACTGTCGCCATCCTCCATCTGACACCCCCGTCACCATCCTTTGACACCTCCCTCGATCACCATCTTCTGACACCGTCCTTGTCACCATCCTCCATCTGACACCCCCTCTGTGGCCATATGCCATCTGACACCCCTCTCTCTGTCACCATCCTCCATCTGACACCCTCTTCTGTCACCGTCTTCCATCTGACACCCCTCTGTCACCAGTCTCTCTGTCACCATCCTCACCTGATACTTGTTCCCTCTCACCCTCCCTCCTCTGACACCTTTGCTTTGCCGCCATTTTCCATCTGATGCCACTCTCTTTGTCTGACACCCCTTTCTCTGTCACCATCTTCCATCTGACACTCCCTCTGTCACCATCCTTCATATGACATACCCCTCTGTCACCAACTTTCATCTGACATGCTTTTTCTGTCACCATCCACCATCGGACACCCTCTCTCTGTCACTGGTCTCCATCTGACACCTTTCTATCACCCTCCCCCACCTGACGCCTTTTTTCCATCACCACCTCCATCTGACACCCCCCTCTGTCATCTCCCCATTTGACACCTTTTCCCAGAGCCATTCCTTCTCAGCGCTCACCTCCAAATCCAGGCCTGGCTGGCGTGTCCGCCCGAACAAGTCTAGGCCACCTGCAGAAAACTGATAATGAAAATTCAATGCCCACCTGGGGAAGCTGGAACTTGTGATTCTGGAGTTTCCTTAAACGTAGAAAGACTATTCAAAAGGCATGGGGAGCTCCGAATACCACAGATGTCTCTGCAGTTATTGATGCAACTGCCACTTGGCGTTTGTCTCATGTAGTTCACACCCTCCGAGGTCGGTCATCCCCCTTGTTTCATTTTATTTTGGTCGGAATCTCACTCTGTCACCCAGACTGGAGTGCAATGGCACACTCCCGGCCACCGCAGCCTCAACCGGCTGGGCTCAGGCGATCCTTTCGCCTCAGTCTTCCAAGTTGCTGGAACCACAGCACACCACATCCGGATGGGCACCACCACATCCGGCTAGTTTTTTGGTTTCTTGTAGAGACGAGGTCTCGCCAAGTTGTCCAGGCTGGACTTAGACTCCTGGGCTCGGGCAATCCTCTCACCTCCGCCTCTCAAAGTGTTGGGATGGCAGGCATGAGCCACTGTGCCTGGCGAGTCAACGCCATTTTACAGAGAAGGAAACTCAGGCTTGGCGTGTTCAAATAATTTGATGAAGGTCTTGCAGCTGCTAAGGGCAGCATCTAGGAGCAAGCCAGGCCTGCCCAATTCCCAATCCTGCTGAGGATGCCGTGTCGCCTCCCCAAAGGGGTTGCTTCCTCAGGACTCGTGGCCTGTTTACTGAGGAGCCACGGAGCCCGGAAGGGGGCCTGGCGGGGACTTCAGAGACCATCTAACCCAAGGTCATGCCCTGTGTTGGTCAGTATGCGTGAGATTGTGCTGCATAGCAAAGAACCAACCCCGGAGTTCTCACTGACATAGACAACAAAGGCTTACTTCTCTCCTGTGTCCCCCAACCGCTGAAGACTGCTCAGGTCCCACGAGGCTCTGCTGCGTGTGTCCTTGTCCATCCCAGGTCCCAGACGAAAGATTGGCTTCGCCTGGGGTAAGCACTTTTCTGGGAGGGGGCAATAGAAGCAGTGGCCAAGCCACACGGCCACTCGCCAAGTGTCTGCTCAGATGGGGCAACGTCCCGTTGGTTTCTGCCTGCATCCCGTTGGTTCAAGCCAGTCACGTGGCTGAGCTCCACGCCCAAGAGCAGAGACGTGTCCTCCCAGAAAGGTGCTGCCAGTCACATGACAATGGGCAGGGCTGGAAGGAAATCATTGGGAAAAAAGTACATCCACCCCCAAGCCTCCCAGCACCGTGGCTGGATTCTGGGGAGCAGAGTTAACACATACACCAGTGACAAGGCGATGGAACGCAACGGGCCGAGCTTCACACTGACTTATCCCTGCGGTCCACGGGCACTCATTGAGTGCCTACTGCATACTGGCAATGTGTTAGCACTGAGAACACAGCAGAAAATAAATGGTCAAGGCCTTTGCCCCCTTGGACACATATTTGGAGACATGTTATGTATAATATTTGTAGCCTGTGATATAATGTGTATATGTAATTGCAAATATATTTGCCGTAATGCTTTGAAAACATAGGTATCCAAAATTCACTCTCTGTCTTACGCTGATCAGGTCGCTATAGCAAAATACCTTAGACTGGGTAATTTATTTATTTATCTGTTGAGCCTCACTCTGTCGCCCAGGCAGGAGTGCGGAGACACAGTCACTGCTACCGCAGCCTCAACCTCCTGTGCTCAGGCAATCCTTCCGCCTCAGCCTCCCAAGTAGCTGGAGCTATGGGTGTGCTTCATGCCCCGGCTAATTTTTTGATTTATTGTAGAGACAAGGTCTCGTCAAGTTGCCCAGGCTGGTCCTGAACCCCCGGGCTCAGGCAATCCTATTGCCTCCACTTCTCAAAGTGCTGGGATGACAGGCATGAGCCACTGTACCCAGCAGACTGGGTCATTCATAAGCAATAGAAATGTATTGCCCACAGTTCCGGAGCTGGGAAGTCCAAGGTCAGGGCCCCCAGCAGATTGGCATGTGGTGTGGACTCACTCTTTGCTTCCAAGATGGAGCCTTCTAGCTGCATCTCACATGACAGAAAAGGCTCACAAGTTCCCACAGATCTCTCATAGGAGCCCCGATCCCGTTTATGGGGGTGGAGCCCTCATGACCTGATCACCTCCCAAGACCCTATCTCTGAATACCATTGCTTCAGGGATTAGGTTTCAATGTGAGAATTTCGGGGGGACACAAACATCCAGGTGGTGACCCTGGCTGATGAGCAAAAGGCCTGCTCTACTGGTTCTGCCCGAAAACGGCAGGAGGGCAACTCTGGGTCCCAGAGGAGACGTGTGTGGGTGGAGTCGTGGCTCTGCCATTCTTCCGGGTAGATTGGCGATTGCTCACAGCATCACGTGGCCCACCCCCGCCGGCTTCCGCTCCTTACTCACTGCAAATGTTTTCTAAGAACGAGGAAGAAGTCGATGAGCTGAGACCTCTGGAAGATCGAAACACTTGTAAACAACTAGACAAAGAGCCGGGCACGGTGGCTCACGCCTGTAATCCCAGCACTTCGGGAGGCAGAGACGAGAGGATTGCCTGAGCCCAGGGTTCGAGACAAGCCCGGGCAACTTGGCGAGACCTTGTCTCTACAATAAATAAAACAATTAGCTGGGCATGGTGGCATGTGCCTGTAGTTCCAACTACTTGGAAGGCTGAAGGATTACTTGATCCTAGCAGGTTGAGGCTACGGTGGCCGTGAGCATGCCACTGCACTTCAGCCTGGGTAACGGAGTGAGACTCCTACTCAAAAAAAAAAAAAAAAAATGGACAAAGAAAGAAATGCACCAAGGGGTCCACCTTTGGCTCTGTGTGTGCCTCCATACACAAGAAAGTAGGCTGGGCGCAGTGGCTCAAGCCTGTAATCCCAGCACTTTGGGAGGCCGAGGTGGGAGGATTGCTTGAGACCAGGAGTTCAAGACCAACCTGGGCCACAAAGTAAGACTTCATCTCTACAAAAACAGGAATGTCTGCAGGTTTTCAGCGTTAGGCCTCTGTTACCCACAGCAGGGCCTAGAACACGAGGTGGTTGTGTGCGTGGGCAGTATTTCCTCTTTTGAACTCCGGCAGAAAGTCCCACAAAGGATAAACATGAAGAGGCTGAGATTCACATCCTTCTTGCCCTTCCACCTCTCCGTTACAAAGGTGGTTATAATTCTGGTGGGACTTGGGGTGGAGTAGTGTGGTTTTGGAGGGACAGAGCGAGTGCACACGCGCGTGTGAAGACTGCAGGAGGGGGCGGCAAGATGCAATCACAGAGTGGGAGGGAAGGATGTGGCCTCTTCTAGGGCAGGAAGAGACTCCGAGTGACTCTTTGGCATGAGCAGGGCTGGCACGCAGGGAAGATGGTGGTGGCTGCAGGGCAGGGTGATTGTGGGGGAAGCGTTCGTGGTCACCTGCGGTAAGTGATCCCCGGGGCAATGAGAGGAATGTGATACTGAGTCCGGGAATTCCTGCCAATTGGTGTGCAGTCTCTTCACTGGCCCCAAATAAGTGCCTTTGTCTAGAGTCACGGCCATAGATCTGGACACCTCCTCTCCTTGGGTTCCAAGGATCACGCGAAGTCCTGGCTCTACCACCAGCTCTCGGCCCCAGCGTGGTGGTGCCTGCCTGTAGAACCAGCTCCTTGGGAGCCTGAGGCAGGAGGATCACCTGAGCCCAGGACATGGAGTCTGCCACAAGCCAGGACTGCGCCACTGCACTCCAGCCTGGGCGACAAAGTGAAGCCCTGTCTCAAAAAATAAATAAATAAATAGAAAGTAAAGAAGGGTTATAAAAGGGTTGTTGGTTCTAGCATGCATCACAGCACTTTGGAAGGCCGTGGGTTTGAGACCAGCCTGGGCAACTTGGCGAGACCTCGTCTCTACAATAATACAATAAATAAATAAATAAAATTAGCTGGGCATGGTAGCATGTGCCTGTAGTTCTTGCTACTTGGAAGCCTGAGGTGGAAGGATCACTGGAGTTCAGCAGGTCGATACTGGGGTTGCTGTGTGTGTGTGCCACTTCATTCCAGCCTGGGCAACAGAGTGAGACTCCAACTAAAAAAGAAAAAAAAAAAACCTAGAGAAACAGATTAATGGTGGACTGCCACCTTCATCCAGCAAAAAGGCCCTTAGCTGTGTCCACACAGCATGCGCCCAGCAGCCAACCATCCTGCTGAGGCCTGCACTGGGGTCAACTCTCCAGGCAACTGGTGTCTTAGACGCTGTCTACCATGCAGAAGTTCTTCGTGGATTGTGATTATATATGTTTCCCTGATATTTGGGGACATTGACTGAGATTTCTGGACGGGTTAATATGAGGTACTGAACGCTGGTCTCCCCTAAAAGTCACAGGTTAAGGCTCCAGACCCCAGTGTGGCTGTGTTTTGAGTTGGAACCTTTAAGGAGCTAAGGTTTAATGGGGTCTTAAGGAAGGGGCCCCGATCCAACAGGATGCTTGTTTTTATAAGAAACGACACTGGAGCTCATTCTCTCTCTCTCCCATGTGGGGGTGTAGGGACAAGGCGGCTGTCTGCACCCCCAGGAGAGAGCCCTCACCGGAAACCAGCCTCACATTGTGACCCTGGATCTTTCCGCTTCCAAATGTGGTATTGTGTTATAGCAGCCCTTGGCACCACATTGAACAGCACAGCCTCACGTTTTGAGCAACACTTTTCTCTGCATAGGATGAAGGCCATAAAAGGGTGACCCCATCTGTCTCACAAGGTCAGGATCCTTGGCGTAAAGCTTGGTATCACATTGTTATCTGATGGACAGCAGATTTTGTTCAAATAACAGTTGGGAATCATGGAACACAAGCTCGTGTCTTGATGGGCAAAGCCTCCTCCCTGACCAACGAGTGCAAGCGAGGTGGGGTCCACACTTCTGTCCCTGCAAGGGAGCAGAGTTGGGGGGTGCCTGTCTTGATATTCCAAGCCATGTCCCTGCAAGAGAAGGAGAGGTGGGGTGTGCCCTCTCAGCCCTCCGTGCCATTCCTGCTGCCTACCATGGGGACCTGGCAGCTTTCTTGATTATAAGTGGAAGCTGCATTGGGGCTGGAGAGATGTGATGTCTGGACCCTCACCAACATTGGGCACCCATGCCAGCCTGGCCTGAGAGAAAGAAATGCCTGCCTTGCTGAAGCCACCAAATGTGGGGTCTTTTGTTAACAGCAGACTCATCTATATCCTTGTCATTTCTCTTGGTTTCATCTGGTTTATATGGATTCTCAGAGTGACATTTCCCCAATTCAATTCATCTTCAAATTCTGAGGACCCCTGATTCTAGTCCTCATGGCCCAAACCCAAACCGCTATCTTTGACTTAATGGCTGTTTCCAAACACGGCTTCCTCCCTCTTTGAACTTCCCTGCCCCGTCTGTGAAGTAGGAAGACGGAGTGCAGCATCGTCAAGGAACACTGCAGCTGAGTGAGTCAGGGATCAAGGATGAGATCCGAGAGCACATGAGGATCAGATGGCAGTGATGGAAACGGGAACGAAGGTAGTTGTAGGAGGGAGAGCCACTGTGCCCGACGGTGCTGGAGTCGGTGCTGGATGGGGCAGTGGTGGTTGTGGTAGAACGGCAATGGTGGAGGTGGTGATGACGATGGTGGTAATGATAAAAATGCTGATGAGGGTATAGGATGACGACGGTGATGGTGGTTGCTGTGGTGCTGACGAGAGTGTTGGCTGTAGCGGTGAAGGGGAGGTGATGGGCGAGGGGGAGATATTGGGGACCACGATGGTGATGTTGATGTGTTGGTACTGACGATGCTGATGGTTGTGGTCATGCGGGGGGTGTGACGGTGTGATGGTGTGGCATTGGGGCTGATGATGGTGATGACGGTGATGACGGTGGTGGTGATGGTGATGATGACGGTGGTGGTGATGATGGTGCTGGTTGCTATGGTGATGATGATGGTACTGATGGTGATGGTGACGGTGATTGTGGTTGCTATGGTGATGATGGTACTGACGGCGATGCTGCTGCTGGTTGCTATGGTGATGATGACGGTGGTGGTGGTGGTGGTGGTGGTGGTGACGACAATGATGGTGGTTTCTATGGTGATGATGACGGTGGTGGTGAAGACAGTGATGGTGTTTGCTGTGGTGATGATGGTACCGGTGGTTATGATGATGCTGGTTGCTATGGTGACGATGACAACAATGGTGGTTTCTATGGTGATGATGGCGGTGGTGGTTGCTATGGTGATGATGGTACTGAGAGTTATGATGGCGCCGGTTTCTATGGTGGTGATGACGGTGGTGGTGGGGATGGTGATGGTGGCTGCTGTGGTGATGACGATGGTGTTGGTTGTAGTGATGGAGGGGAGGTGTCAGGCGAGGGGGAGATATTGGGGACCACGATGGTGATGGTGGTGGTGATGACGACTGATGGTGATGGTGGTTACTGTGGAGATGACGTGGTGGTGGTACTGACGATGCTGATGGCTGTGGTCATGCGGGGGGTGTGACGGTGTGATGGTGTGGCGTTGGGGCCGATGATGGTGATGACGGTGATGACGGTGGTGGTGATGGTGATGATGACCGTGGTGGTGGTGATGATGGTGCTGGTTGCTATGGTGTTGGTGGTGGTGATGACGGTGATAGTGGTTGCTATGGTGATGATGGTACTGACGGCTATGACGACGCTGGTTTCTATGGTGATGATGCCGGTGGTGGTGATGAAGACAGTGATGGTGGCTTCTACAGTGATGATGACGGTGATGGTGGCTGCTACAGCGATGATGATGGTGACAGCTGTAGCGATGGGGGAGGTGACAGTGTGACAGTGTGGGATTGGGGCACAGGATGGTGGTGACTGTGACGACAGTGGTGGGATGGGAACACTGTTGTGGTCGGGTGAGGACGGTATTGACATTGACAGTGTTAATAGGGATGTTGATGGACGTTCTTATGGTTGGATATAAAATTGTGAACAGCTCCTCCCCGTTCCTGGGTCACCTCCTGCTCACACCTGTCCCTCCTGCTGCCCCACCTAGTCCATGCCAGCACTGCCACCCGCAGTCAGAGCTCCAGACACACCCTTGGTTCCTCTTTCCTGCCTCCCCACCCCATTTCCCACCCTTGGTAAGCCCAGCCAACTCCACCTCCAAACACACCTGAATCCCCTCGTGGCTTCTCATCTTTGTCACTTCCGCCTCACCGCAGGCCGTCATCCTCTCTCTCCTGGACGAACGTCATCGCCTCCTCCTGACTGAACTCTCGGCTTCCACTCCTACTACTTATAATCATTCTCCACTCAGCAGTCAGAGGGGTACGCCAAGCATGCACATCAGACCCTGCCATTCCGCCCCTAACTTTTCTACAGCGAGCTGCTAAGCCTTGTGGCCAATTAAAGATGGGAGGCAGGCTGGGTCTGGTGGCTCAGCCTGTCATCCCAGCACTTTGGGAGGCCAAGACGAGTGGATTGCCTAAGCCCGTGCATTCGAGACCAGTCTGGGCAACTTGGCAAGACCTTGTCTCTGCAATAAATAAAAACAATAGCAAAAAATAGCTAGGCATGGTAGCACATGCCTGTAGTTCTGGTTACTTGGAAGGCCGAGGCGGAAGGCTCGCTGGAGACCAGCAGGTCGACACTGGGGTGTACAAGAATGTGCGACTGCACTCCAGCCTGGATGATGGAATGAGACTCCAGCTCAAAAAAAAAAAAAAAAATAGATGAGAGGCGGGCTAGGCATGGTGGCTCAGCCTGTAATCCCAGCACTTTGGGAGGTTGAGGTGAGAGGATTGCCTGAGCCTGTGGGTTTGAGACCAGCCTGGACAACATGGTAAGACCTCGTCTCTACAATAAATCAAAAAATTAGCTGGGCATGGTGGCACACACCTGTAATTTCAGCTACTTGGAAAGTTGAAGCAAAAGGATCACCTGAGCCCAGCAGGTCAAAGCTCGGTGGCTGTGAGTACATCAGTGCTTTCCAGCCTGGGCAACAGAGGGAGACTCTGACTCAAAAAGTAAAAAAAACAAATAAAAATAACTAGTGCAGCCTCTTTGGAAAACAGTGTGGAGATTTCTAAAATAACTAGACATTGACCTTCCATATGATCCAGCAACTCCCCTATGGGGAGGAACTCAAATCATTCTGCAAAAAAGATACCTGCACACGCATGTTTATTGCAGCACTAGTCACAATAGCAAAATCACGGAATCAACCGTGCTGCCCATTGAAACTGGACTGGATTAAAAAAATATGGTACATATATACAATGGAATATTACGCAGTCATAAAGAAGGACAAACATATGGACTTCGCAGCAACTTGGATGGATTTGGAGTCTATAAAACTCAGTGATCTGTCACAGAAACAAAGAACAGAGCACCACATGTTCTCACTCATAAGCAGACCCTGAACATTCACCATGATACTATAAGAAAGGGTGGGCATGGGGACACAACACCCATGAGGGTACCTGATCTCAAACCAGGCAAAGTGGGAACCCAAGGGAGGCCCCAACTTTACCTATATGATGACCACTTGTATACCTAACCCTGAATTGTACCCCACATCTTTAAAATAGATAGACAGGTAGATAGGTAGGTAGATAGATAGATAAAAAGAGGAACGGCAGAAGCTGGGAGAAAAGGGAGTGTTTCATTCTTGTAGCCAGGTTACAGGGAGATGGGTCGGCATTATTTCCAAAAAACCCACTCAAAGCAACATACATTTATTCCGGAATTTATATCCAAAACATATAGCCCTCCACCCACCCTGAATTTGAAGCCTACGTGCAGTTTTAGAGCGACTTAAGACTTACATGAACAGTTTTTATATGTGACCACTGATATGACACAAGGTCTCCTGGTCACGCTGACATCTTAGATAACATTTTGCAACGTACAATACATTTTCTTAGCAGAAAGGGCAGACAATCACAACATTTGAAAGGAGTGGAACGTTGCAACATTTAAAATAATAGCTTTACATTACTTTAAAACATAATTGTAAGCTTTTTTTATTTTTTAAAAAAGCTCTTTTTTAAAGAGACCTCATCTCTACAATAAATCAAAAACTAGCTGGGCGTGGTAGCGCCGCCTGTAGTTCCAGCTACTTGGAAGGCTGAGCGGAAGGATCGCCGGAGCCCAGCAGGTC
>NW_007231953.1:18843-22491 GCF_000164805.1 Carlito syrichta
GAGGCTGCGGTGGCCGGGAGCGGCCACTGCACTCCAGTCTGGGCGGCAGAGTGAGACCCCTGGCCTATAACAGTTTGACGTCCTTGTGTTTACAGACGGGGGCGGGGGGAGTGCCTTCACTAGGCTTTCAGGCTTTCAAGGCTGCCGGCCTTGACCGGCTCTCCTAATTATCAGGTGGTCTGGGTGTTTATCAGTCCGGCAAGGCCAAGCTAGGAGAGGAAGGTGGGGTGTGGAGGACAGTGAAGGGATGAGGAAGGACAAATATGCACTTTTATACTCGAGTGGCTGCCATGTTTGACCCAACTTAGCCACAAAAGAGTTTTTTCAATCCAAGTTTTAAAGCTTTTAAAAACATGATTGTCGCCGGGCTCGGTGGCTCAGCCTGTAATCCTGCGCTTTGGGAGGCTGAGGTGAGTGGATTGCCTGAGCTCGCGGGTTCGAGACCTGCCTGGGCAACTTGGCGAGACCTCATCTCTACAATGAATCAAAAAATCAGCCGGATGTGGTAGCATGTGCCTGTAGTTCCGGCTACTCGGAAGGCTGAGGCGGAAGGATCGCTGGATCCCAGCAGGTTGAGGCTGCAGTGGCGGGAGCGGCCACTGCACTCCAGTCTGGGTGACAGCGTGAGACTCCAACTCAAAAAAAAAAAAAGTTAAAAATAAATAAATAAAAAATAAAAACATGATTGTTTTAATATAACCAGAATGGCCTCTTTTCAGCCCGAAACGCTATGGTCCTGGACGAAAATCCGCGCCTTCGCCCAGGCCCGTGCCCTGCCCTGCTGCCCTCCCCGGCCTCCTCGCCCCCCACCCTTCAGTCACGCCTTCTGTTTCTCTGAGGTCCCAAGCTCCGACCACCCCAGGGTCTTGCACCCGCTGTTCCCTCTGCTGTAAACGCTCTGTCCCCAGATCCAGGCAGCCAGGGGCAGGGTAGGACTTAAACCGGCTAGTCTGCCTCCGAAGCCTCCACACTCGGTGACACGCATGGGTGGCCTCTCTGGGCACACGGCCTCACCTGGTCTGCCCCGGAATATTGACCACAGCTTCATCTTATTGACTTGTTGGGTCCTTGTTAGAGTCCCCGACGACAGCGCGAGCTCTCCAAGGACAGGCTCTATGGGGTTGCTTCTCACAACGCCCCGGCTTCTAGACCAACGACAGGCACGTAGTTGGTGTTCAGTAGATGGCTCTGAATGAGCTGACTGGCTCAGAAGACAAACTAGAAACACGACCTCCAAGGGAAACCAGAGCCTCCCACCCTCCTGTCCCGCGACCACGGCCCACTTCAGCCGCCCCAGTTTGAGTTCCTGGCATCATCATAATGCGGCGCTCTATTGGTCCTCTTTCCTCCTTAAGACCTACCAGTGTCTCCACAGCAGGTTTCCCCCATGTCTACATGGAGTCGGCTGCCTCTGGGGACTCCTTGGGCGTCCAGAGGAGGCAGGGGTGGGCTGCACGAGCCTGGTTTCTAGACCCCCGCCCCCCAGTCTTGTACCCGCTGTACACGGAGGCAGCTTCGCTTTGAGATGAAGACCAAGGCTGCGAGAGCCAGTCTGCCGCGTTCAAGTCCCAACTCTGCCTCTCTCGAGCTGTGTGACGCCGGTCAGCCTACTCACCTTCTCTGATCGGCAGGTAGTCTCCCTGTTTGTAAAATGGGGCTGATGCTTGTGCCCGCCTTCCCAGGGTTGTTGGGAGGAATACACGAGTCGATTCAGGCAAAGCACGCAGGACCACGCCCAGCACATAGAGAGGCTCTCTAAGCGCTGTTATTGTCCGTTACGTTTTCTCTTTTTTTAAATTGGAGTCTCACTCTGTTGCCCAGGCTGGAGTGCCGTGGCACACTCATGGCCACCCCGGCATCGATCTGCTGGGCTCCGGCGATCCTTCCGCCTCAGCCTCCCAAGTAACTGGAACCACAGGCGCGTGCCACCACACCCAGCTAATTTTTATTTATTGTAGAGACGAGGTCTCGCCAAGTTGCCCATGCGGGTCTCGAACCCGCGGGCGCAGGCCATCCACTCGCCTCAGCCAAAGTGCTGGGACGACAGGCTGAGCCACTGAGCCCGGCCGTAAGTTCTGTTTTCACACTGGAATGTATTTCCATTGATTTAAAGAGGAAAAGCCTGTGACGGCCATCGGTTTCCACGGTCTGCATAACCATGTCATTATAGAGCGTCTCTCCTCGGCTGGAGGTCTCTTGGGGGAAGAGACCAGGCTTAGTTCTGCGTCTCGACACCCCGACAGTAGGCCTTAGGTCAACGTGCACCAAGGGAGGAAAGAAGGCGCCTGGGGCTGCCAGGGCAGCGGCCAGCGCGTCATGCTCTCAGGCGTCCACCTGGTGTCGCCCTGGGCTCTGCAAAGCGGCCCTTCTGGACTCTGCGGCTGGGGCCCAAGCCCGGGAGGAGGGGGGCGGGAGCTGGCGATACCTGAGGATGCCGGGCCAGCAGGTCGAGCGGTTTTGCATCCAGGAGGAGGTGCCGTGAGAGGTGCCAGCGCTTTTGGCCTCGGAGTCCCAGGGCTGGGGACACAGGAGAGTCCGCTCACCTCTGGGCCCCAGTCTCCTCACGCCCACGGGGGCCAGGCCCGAGCTGATGGTGGGGAGGGGTCTGGCTTGCTTGTTGTGGTGTCTTTGCCTTCAAAACAAAGCTGTCCTTTCCCCGGCACGTGCCCGGGAAGGCCGGGGCGTTTCCAGACCACCCCACTTGACAAACGGTGGCTCTCTGAGTGGAAGCCAAACACAAAACTCACCAGTCTGGCATTCTGCGGAAAAGGGGACCGGCAGGAAAGAGTGAATGGAGCCGCCCAGGTTCCTGCAGAAGATGTCAGGAGAGCCGGGCCCGGGTGGGCCGCGCCTCGGGGGACTCTCCTGCACCGGCACGAGCATGTCCGGGGTCGCCTGAAGACCTGCTTCCTTGAGAGGCGTTCAGGGCAGCGTCAGGGGCGAGAGGGAGGTGGGGCTGGCGCTCCGCCCGCCTTCACCCCTGTCCCCTCACCCTCACGCCCCTGCCGCGTTGGGACATCAAGCGTGTCCCATCCCTGCCTTGGGCCTCTCACTGTGAGATGGGACAGGCCTAAGCCGGGTGTTTCCAGGCTGTATGCGCAGCCGAAGCCAGTCTCGCCCCCGTCTCGTGTGGAAGTCAGACGTGGACGCAGATAAAACCGTCAGTGGCCAGGTGCCGTGTCTCACGCCTGGAATCCCAGCACTTTGGGAGGCCGGGCCAGGAGGATCGCTTGAGTCTGAGAGTTCGAGGCCCGCCTGAGCGACACAACCAGGCCTCGTCTCTACAAAAAAATCAGAAAATGAGTCGAGCATGATCTGGCGTGGGCCTGAGGGCTCATTACTCAGGAGGCCGAGGAGGAAGGCTCTCCCGAGCCCAGAAGGCTGAGGCTGCAGTGAGCCACGATTGTGGGCCACTGCACTCCAGCCTGGGTGACAGAGTGAGATCCTGATTCAAAAAGGAGAAACTTGTCCGGTCTGGATGGCAGAACGAGGACCCCCGCTCCTCCCCCGCCGGGGCCCTGGGAGGCTCCCGGGCTCAAAAATCTCTCACCAGGCGCGGGCTCTCCTTCTCCGAGGCCTTCCAAGCGCGAGGCCTGCTCACCCTGCAGTCCGCCTCTCAGATCACCCCGGCTGTCCTGTCCCACCCCC
>NW_007231953.1:22589-29847 GCF_000164805.1 Carlito syrichta
CCCCGCAAGAGCCCCCCTCCCGGCCCACGTGGGCGTCGGCCAGATGTTCGGGGGTGCCGGGTGGAGACAGGGCCCGCGGGGCGCCAGTCCGTCCCCCAGGGTCCCCGCCTCGCACGCCCCTCCTGGCGGCTAATCGGCTGCAGGCCCGTCTCCCACCCCTGGCGCCCAGGATGGTTCCGAGCGAGGGGCAAGGGTCCCGCCCTGCCGGCCCCTGCTTCCCTCTAGGACTCCCGCCCCTCCGGGCCCCCCTTTCATCCCACAGAGAGGGAGCAGGAAAGTCCCCGTCAAGGTCACACCTCCCAGAGGGGCAGAGCCCAGAGCACACCTGCCCGGCTCTCCGGCCAGAGGCAGGCCACACCACAGTCTACTCCTGCTTCCCCCTCCCAGCTGTGCAATCTTGAGAAGTCGCTTCCCCTCTCTGACTCGCAGTCTCTTTGCCACTAACGGGAATAATAGTTGCTGGCCGTAAAAAAGGTGGTCCTGAATATTAAATGAGCTCTTACACGGCAGCTGGGCACCTGGCCCCTCAGTGCCCACTGCTAGACCCTTCTGCTATGTCCTTTTCAGGGGCTCCCGGTGGAAGAAACGCAAGTCTCTCTTCTTGGCATTCAAGGCTCTTCAGTCTAGCCTAAGTCCCACTGTCTGAACTCCTCCTCTTGCTCACCTAACGCCTCTCCTCCGGCTACCGGCCCGTCTGCTGCTCCAGCAAACACCCAGCACCCCCGCACTGCGACACCCTGGCTTCTGCTGTCTCTCTCTCCCACTTCTGCCCCCTGTTCACACAGAGGCCCCTCCCCCTCCTCCCTTCAGAGTCCGCCCCCACCCCAGCATTGTTCAAATAGTCCTCTCCCCCTCCTCCTTGGAAACAGGATCCACTCTCTGGATTAAAAGAAAAAAAAAAGTGAGCCGGGCTCGGTGGCTCAGCCTGTCATCCCGCACCTTTGGGAGGCTGAGGCGAGTGGATTGCCTGAGCCCGCGGGTTCGAGACCCGCCTGGGCAGCGAGACCTCATCTCTACAATAAATCAAAAAATCAACCGGGCGTGGTAGCACATGCCTGTAATTCCGGCTACTCGGAAGGCTGAGGTGGAAGGATGGCCAGAGCCCAACAGGCGAGGCTGTGGTGGCCAGGAGCGGCCACTGCACTCCAGTCTGGGCGACCGAGTGAGACTCCAACTCAAAAAAAAAAAAAAGTGGTGCACATACACAGTGGAATATTACGCAGCCATAAAGAAGGACAAACACCAGGACTGCGCAGCAGCTTGGATGGATCTGGAGTTGATCGTACTCAGTGATGTATCACAGAAACAAAGAACAGAGTTCCACATGTTCTCACTCATAAGCGGGCCTTGAACAATTATCATAACAGTATAAGAAAGGGATCGGCAGGAGTGGGAGACTGCCAGGGGAGGGAGGGGCGCGCCTCATCCACAAGGGTCCCTGCATAATCAAAGTTTGTATGCCTAACCCTGAATTGGACCCCACAGCTTAAAAAAAAAAAGACTCCCCTCAAATAGAGTTCTCGACCCCTCCTGCTCCAGCTGACCTCCCAGGTCATTTCGGGCCTCCCTGACTCCAGGTGGGCCACCCCTGGAGTCCCCTGCCTTGCTGGGACACTCTCTCCGGCCGCTTTCCCCCCACTGGATTCCGCCTGACGGCATTCGTGGAGTCCAGCTCCGGGCCAGCGTACACGCGACGCCCACCTCCCACCCGGCCCCTGCCCTTCCTCACTCACCTTCTTGTCCCTCCTGAGCCAAGCTCCTCCCACGGCTCACCGGCCACGGAAGGAATAACGGCACCATGTGTCGCAGAAGTGAGCCCGTGCTGAGGACGGACAGTGGCCCAGGTACTCTTCCAAGCGCTTTTTCCTACTAGTTCATGGGATCTGCCCGATGGCCCTGTGGGAGGGGGTATACTATTATCCTTCCCCTTTACAGAAGGGGAAACCGAGACACAGAGAGACGACGCAGTGGGTCCAGGGTCATGCAGTGGGTCCTCAACAGAACCAACCTTCAGCCCGGCCAGGCCAGCTCCAGAGTCTGGGATTCAGGAAGATCTTTGTACTGTAGGGGGGTCTGCACCGCTCAGCCCCCATCCCTCGCCCCCCAGGTAGCACAGCCCCCCAAAGCGCCATTCACACAGAATGCAACACGAGGAGTCCCCTGGAGCTGTACGCCCACCCGGTGGTCCGGCCTGGGGTGGAGGTGGGGATCTCTCCGCCCTGCCAAGGCATCTTGGACTTCTGCGGCATCGCTGGAATCCTGCCACCTTGCGGCCACTCTTGGAATTGCCCGCGCTATGGTGGGTTGGCATGCCCGCCTGGCCTGGCCTCTGCGCAAGACACCAGGCTGGGTGAGTGAGACTCAGACCCGGCCCTGCCCTCGAGGTGCCCTGACCTGTCACCCCCCCGCAGGAGCACGGGCAGGGCCCTTCCAAGTTCCTATCAATCCTCCCTCCAGAGCAGACACCGGGTCAGATCCTCCCTCCACCCGCCTTCCACCCACCTCACCACCTCCGGCCCACCCTGGCGGGGGGAGGATGCAGGGGCTGCAAAATGCAGAGTAGGCATGTGGGGGGAGTGAGGGGTGCCTCCGGGGCGTCTGCAGAGCAATGCCTCTGTGCCCGGCTGAGACATGGGAAGAACCTTGAGCCATGAGAGCCAGAAGAAACCCAGAGCCCGGGCGGGCTTCCAGGAGGCGGCTGTGTGTGCCCTGCGAGTAAGCCAGCGAGGAAGTCCCACTTGCTGCCCTCTGACTTCCGTCCCTCTCAACGCCCTAGACTTTCCTTGCTTATAGCAGGGTTTCTGTCAACTCTCTGGTCTCAGCTGCCGCCCCCAGACGTGCCAGCACACGCCTGTCGCGGGGCCTTTGCACTTTTGCCGTACTCTCTGCCCAGAATGTTGTTCAGAAGCCTGCATGGTCTGCCCTCGACTTACTCAAGTTCACGGTTCATCGAGACCATCCCTGACCATACTGTCAGGGCTCGGTCCCTCCCTGCTGGCTTTCCCTGGCACGTGCCTCTATGACGCAGTCTCTTGCTGGTCTTCTGTCTTTCTCCGCTCGTGTGTGAGCGCTGGCTGTCCATTTCGGCGGCCCTCTGTCCAGCTCCAGAACGGCACCCAGCAGGCAGGAGGGGCCCAGGACACCCGCTGGACGTGTGGATGGAAGAGAGAGCAGGTGCGGGACCCTGGTTGGCAGCACACAGTTTCTAGTGCGGTTAATAACTTCATTTTGTTTTCATCACGCTTAGTGTCTTGGTTACTTTTTATTTCTCATGGCCAAAGAGTCTGATCTTTTTTGGTTATAGAAATGATACAAAGCTTCCTTTTAAAATACACTTATTGAATTTGGAAAAAGCACATTTCTCCAAAGAAGACTATTTTCTAGAGATGGGTGTGGAGACATGGCAGAAATCGGGGAAATAGAGTGGGGGCAGCCATGGCCGTGTGATTGCTGGAGTCCAGGCCTCCCCCTTGCCTGATGGGAAGCTGAGGTCCAGAGGGCAGTGACTCACTCAAAGTCCCCCCACAACTTAGTGGCGAGCAGAGCGTTTCTCGCTGGTCTTCTGGTCCTAGGTGGGTGTGGCTTTTCCTTCCCACTTCTCTGTTCCATCCATCAGGGGCCACTGGGGGAGAGTCTGCCCGGGTGCTGAAGAGGGCAGGCCTGGGACGATTCTGCCTTTGAATGGCTTTCTCTGCAGCACCAGAACCTTCCAGGCATGAGCTGGGAGCTCAACAGACCTTTACAAGATGGCTGAGTAGGACACAGAGGCACGAACACCCAGATCCCTCCCCAGGGAGCACCCGGTGAGGCTGGGGGATGAAAGTCAGGCCGTGGAGGTGGCCTGTGGGTCCCCGTCTCCCCAGCGAGGGGATACCCCAAGGCAGAGGAACCGCAGAGGCAGGGAATAGGGAGGCGGGCCTGCCCTTGGGGATCTGGGGTTTCCTGAGCACAAGGAGCAACCTGCAGAAAATGAGCTTGTCCCGAGGCCCTGTGGTCCGGGCTGCCCCGATAGTGAAGGCCCGGCTGCACCTGACAGGCTGGCCCCAGGCCCGGCTCCTGGAGCCCCCCTTGTCCTCGTTCTCTTCCTCCTCATCTTCCTCCCTCCCCGGAGGGCTGACGTCGGGACCAGATGAGAGTGTCCGGACTCACAGCGCCATCTGGTCCTAGACAGAGCTGGGAAAATGCTAACGGTGGGTATTTTAGGGCAGGGGTCAGGTTCAAGGATGGGGTAAGGGCACTGGGACGTCTGCTCCGCACATTGCTTGGCAACAGCTTTCCAGGAGTGTCCATTTCCATGTTCAGGAAGAGTCAGTGACTTTAAAAGGCCCTCCTCCTTTGGGATGGGGGCTGAGAGAGCCCGGGGGCCAAGGGGACCGCTGGAGTCGGAGACTCCGCGGGGTCAGCCGTTGCCATGGCTACACAGCCGGCTGGGGCAGAGCTGGGACCAGAGGCCCTGCCCCGGGACCTGTCCGCAGTTCCAGCTGCTGCTGGGCTCCAGGCCTGGAAATGTGCTTGCACTGGCCGGGCCTTTGAGCCATCGCAGCTTGTCCTGGCATTGCCGCCGCGACGGCCCTGGATGACTCTGGACTCGAGCCTGGGCCTTCGTTTACCTCTCTGGAGAACGGGGCGAAGCCACTGCCCGGCTCGGCCCACTCCCTGGCGTCCTGAAAGTCAAATGGAGTCGCGGTTCTTTCTTCTCCTCTTCTTCCTGTGGTTCCAACCGTGCCAGCCACCTCGCTTCCGGGCTTGGCCTCTGGGGATGCAGCTGACATTCCCACCCACCTGGGAATCTGGGGAGGGTGGGGTCTTGGAAGCCAGGCCTCAGGCTCCACGGAGACGTGGGACGCTCCTTCTCAGGCTCCCTGGCAGTGTGCAGATGACGGGACAAGCCGGGGGTGGCGGGAAAACAGCTGGAGGCCTGGCTGGACCGAGTGTGAGGGTGGGGTGGGGCCCACCCTCCAGATGTGGCTGCAGATGTGCCCGCGGCAAGTGCTCAGGGGCTGCAGGGCACAGCCCCCCCCAAGCACTCCTCTCACACACGACCCCTCCCCGCACACGGCCTCCCCGCCACCACCTCCGGCTTCCAGGCTGGCTCTCCCCTCCCGGGCACAGCTACTGGTCTCTCTTCTCTGCCTCCCCTGGGTGTCCGGGACTGTAAGGGAGGCGGGTCGTGGAGAGGGGGGCTCTATCCAGGTGGGGAAATCAGGGCACGAAGATGGGGAGTTATGTGCCCTACGCCAGCAACCTAGAGAGCACATCTGTGGCCTCGGCTGGTCTCTTGACACCTGGGCCGGGCATGGTTGGGCATGAGGCCGCTCAGGCTCGATTCCAAAGAGCCGGGGGAGCGAGGTCACCGTCCCTAGAGGCGCTGGCCCGGGGGGTGGGCTGGGGACTGCGGAGCTGGGATTGGGGCCCGGGCTGGCCTTCCCCAGGGGACTCCTGCTACCTCTCCAGCAGTGCTGGGGAGAAGCCATCAGGGAGGGGAGACCCTGCGGGGAACACCCACGCACAGGGAGGTGTGTCACAGAGCGGCCGAAAACTTTATGAACGGCAAGTCCGGGTTACCTGCAAGGGGGAGAATCAGGGAGCCGTCCCATTTCAGAGGAGAGAGGAGGATGACGGGGCTGGAGGAGAGGCTGAGGCCCTAGGGGGTGCATGAAGTAGAGAGTTATCCCTCCTGATTTTCAGGTAGGTAAACAAGGCATAGAGAGGGGCGGCGAGTCCTCCAGGGAGCACAGCAATTGGGCACAAACTGACTCAGTGTCAGCCGGGCTCGGTGGCTCAGCCTGTAATCCCGTGCCTTTGGGAGGATGAGGTGAGTAGATTGCCTGAGCCCGCGGGTTTGAGACCCGCCTGGGCAGCGAGACCTCATCTCTACAATAAATCAAAAAATCAGCCGGGCGTGGTAGCGCATGCCTGTAATTCCGGCTACTTGGAAGGCTGAGGCGGAAGGACCGCCGGAGTCCAGCAGGTCGAGGCTGCAGTGGCTGGGAGCGGCCATTGCACTCCAGTCTGGGCGACAGAGCGAGACTCCAACTTAAAAAAAAAAAAAAAAAAGAACAGACTCAGTGTCTGGGCTCGTTCCCCGACTGCCTGGGCGGAAGGAGGGTGGCCTGAGACTGAAGTCACCGTATCCTTGGCTCCAGTGTGACTGTGGGCACAGTGGCACCCCCTGCCCCAGTCGAGGGCCCCTCAACCTGCCCCCTGGCTCGTCCTGGGCCCTCAAGGGCCACCCTCCCTCCGGATCCAGCCAAGCCCTGTGTTCACACCCCCACTCCACCAGGAGTCCCATGCCCAGGAGTCCCACCTGTGCCCACCACAGTGCAGAAGTGACCAGCCAGGGACATAGCTCTCCCTGCTTCCTGTCTCTGGGTGCTGGACCCCCAAGATCTTGGCTGGCGGGGACCAAGACAGCCTGTGGAGAGGCTCAAAGTGGCAGAGGGTCAGGACGGAAGGACCACTCCATCCCTAGAAAATAAGAAATGGGCTCAGACATGCTGGTGCTGGGAACAGCCCCCACCGGGGCATCTGAGGGTAAACGCAATGTGTCCAGGACTCGTGGGCTTCTCCTTAGGGAAGTGGCCCTGCCAGGGCAGGGGCTCCCAGGAAAGGAGGATTCCCCCCGAGGCGCACACGGCAGTGGCCCCAGAGGGAGGCCATGGGGTCAGGGCCTCGACAGACCCTTCCCTCCTCGGGGTGACGTGAGGATTCCCTGGCCAGGGCCGTCCTCGGCCCCATGGCTCAAGGCCCACCCTCTGCCCTGAAGATTTTCTCCACAGCATGACTGTGGGGAGGCACCCTCAAGGGTGGTGAAAGCCAAGCCTGGACCTGGAGTAGGAACCTGGGCCTCTTTTGTTGGCTGTGCAACCTGGGCAAGTAACTTTACATCTCTGAGCCTGACGCTTAGTAGGTTCATTAAAATAGCCATCCTTGCTGCCTGTGGCCCAGATCCCGAGACGCTTCTCCACAGCCAGCTTCTCCCACTGACAACGGACCAGGAAGGCGATTCGCAGCAACTGGAGCTACCAGGCACTGTGCTGGGCATTCCCATCACTGCTGGGGAAACCGAGCCACAGAGCAATGAAGTCACTTGCTCAGGGTCACACAGCAACTAAGAGATCCAAGAGATAGGGTCTGAGACCGTGGTCCTCCTGGTCCCGCCAGCTGGCTGCCTCTTCTACTGAGCCCGAGACAGACTTCAGACTCAGAAGGTCAGAGGTGTCCAGGCAGGACAGCAGGAAGGTGGGGCGGCGGGGGA
>NW_007231953.1:29867-71880 GCF_000164805.1 Carlito syrichta
GCGGGGGAGGGGCCTCGGGCCAGGGGGCCTGGCGGGGACAGAGGCCAAGTACAGTCTCCTGCACCACACTCCCAGGCGACCGGGAGGACCAGGCTGGGGCTAGCGGGGGCTGGGCTGGCCAGGAAGGGCCAAGGAGGGGCCCCCCGTGGGGCATCCGTCTGCTGCTCTCCCTCCCTGGGGGCCAGGGCTTTCTCCTTGGCCCCAGGGGAGCTGGGGCACCCGCTGGGCACGGGCTCTGGAGTCAGAGGATCTGGCTGGGACCCACCCCGCCCTGCAGCCTGGAAAGAGAGGCTTTCATCCCGGGAAGGGAGCCCGGCCCTGCCACTTGATGGAACTCAGCACAGCCTTTTACTTCCAATTCAGGAAGTGTCCTGACAATAAAGACATCATCGATATGTTGACTCACCTCTTCAAAATTTCAAGCACATTCTGGGGAGAGATTTTCCAAATGGAAAACAACATGGCAATAAAGCGAACAATGTGGTCTGGCTGTCACACCTTTTATGGCTGGACTTGAGCAGGGGATGGGGGGGGGAGGCCGGGAAACCCTCAGACCAATCCGGAAGGGCAAACTCCCACCCCCGAGGCGGCCATCCCACATTGGCCTCCACGGCGGAGCGGGGTTCACGGCCACCTGCTTTGCCAAGAAACCGCAAGAGGCCCCGGCTGGCTATTTCTTAGAGCCCTTGGCCGCATTGTAGCCCAACTGACAGCTCCCGGGAAAGACATTCCCGCACATTCTCGGACTTCCAAAGATCACTAATATCTGAGGCCTCTCCCCGGCACACAGGGGCTGTGGCCAGGATTTACTTGCAAGACCTAGTTCGGCTCAGGGCTCATGGCATGCCATGGAGGAAGTTCTCTCCCCATTTTATAGGTGAGGCAGGCTAGAGACTGGCTTATCCAATGGCACACGGCCAGATGGTGACAGGGTTGGGGGGCGTGTGGGCTCTGACCCGAGCCCCCTTGCTGAGAGGGAGGTGATGACAGATGGGGGGGGCAGCGGGCTCTGGATTTCGGCAGAGCTGTCAGCGGCCCCTCTGGCCTTCGGAGTCAAGGCTGGAGCCAGCATCCCCTCAGTGGGAATTCACCCACTCAGCCCCTCACTCAACAGACACTTACGGAGAATCTTCTAGGAGACAAGCGCTGGTGCAGGGATGGTGGGACAAGACAGCAAGCGTGGAAAGGTAGAAAGCGGACCCCAGCCTGCTGGCTCTCAGGGGTCAGGCGCCTGCCACCGCCAGGGCCCTCCTGGCTGTCTCTGCCCTGGGTTCTCCACCCGCCGGGAACAGCCCCCTAGACGGGACTGGGCTCCCCACACCCCGCCCCTGACCTCTGCCCCAGATCAGCTCTGCCTGGGCCGGGCTGGGGCCAAGGGAACCCCCAGGGAGCCTGGATCAGCTCCAGGAGGGGCGGGAGGTGGGGCCAGCAGAGGTGTGTTTTGAAATCTGCTTCCTTTTGGCCACGCTTGAACTTCCAAGCAGCAGGGCTTGACTGACAGGCAGGGAAGGGAGCAGGGTTCCCCGCGGAGCCCCGGGCAGAGGGGGAGGGCCTCGGCAGGGGCTTGGGCTCTGGGGGCTTTGCCCTTGCCCTTCCGCCCCCTGCTCTCCGCAGGGGAGGCCTGGGGGGTGGGGGCTGAGGGGTGGGCTCACCGGGCCCAAGGAGGCCCTGGCAGGGCCGGGGACCTGGGGGTCAGAGACAGAAAAATCCTAGGATCATAGCCGGCCTGAGCCCCTGGGAGCGTGTCTGGCCACAAAACAACAGCGTCCCTACCTCAGGGAGGGGTATCAATCCGGAGCCGTGGCTCATGCCTGAAATCCCAGCACTTGGGGGGGCGGCGAGGCAAGAGGATTGCTTCAGGCCAGGAGTTTGAGAACAGCCTGGGCAACATAGAGAGACCTCGTCTCTACAAACACAGGAATTAGCTGGGTGCAGCGGTGCACACCTGTAGTCCCAGCTACTGGGAAGGCTGAGGTGGGAGGACTGCCTGAGCCTAGGAGTTCGAGGCCGCGGTGTGCCGTGATTGGGCCCTGCGGCCTGGGCAACAGAGTGAGACCTGACTCAAACAAACAGACAAAACAAAGGAGAAGCATAGCGTACAAACTCAACAAATGCCTGTTAGAGACAGAGTGGTCTTTGAGAAAGCTTAGAGCATCGCCCCGTGCTGCTCTATAAATGGTAAGCTCCCTGAGGGCAAGGATCTGAGCCTGGCACATAGTAGGTCTTCTCTTAGCCAAGATTCAGTCAGGAAATCAGAACGCGGGCCAGGAATTTCAACAGAAGGAACGCAGCACAGGGGGCTAGTACAGGGGGCTAACTGAGTACATAACGAGAGCCCTGGGTCTGCCGTCGGCCCACCCCCTCTCGGCCTGTCCCTGCTTGGCCCTGCCCTCTTCCTGGCCCTTCTCATCATCTCAGGGCTGACTCCTGCCATCCGTTTCCGGCCCCCCTTGCCACATCTTCCTGCCAGCCGTGGCCAGCAGAGTTGCTGGTGTAGGAGACCGGGAGGGAGCGGGTGGGGAGAGCCAGGTCCTCCTCCGGTCTCTCTCTGCCCTAGTGGCATCTTGGGCAGGGGCTGGATCACCGGCGTGGCTCCAGCTCCTGTGGGATGTCCCTGCAGGACTGTGGTTCCAGTTTCCCCACTGTGTCTGACTCTGGGAGCAACACGTCCTCCTTGGTCCTCAAGTCCCAGGGTGTCACAGGGTGTCTCAGCGTCCTGCTGCTCTGTGTCCCCAGGGCACTCACTGTCTCCATCAGGCCTTCCAGAGCTTCCGGCCCCTTCAGAACCAGCCCCCTGTGCTGCGTTCCTTCTGTTGAAGTTCCTGGCCCACGTTCTGATTTCCTGACTGAATCTTGGCTAAAAGACCTACCCTGTGCCAGGCTCAGATCCCTGCCCTCAGGGAGCTTACCATCTGGTAGGGAAGAACAGTTCTCAAATCACCTCACGGATACACACGGAAGCAAGACAGCAGCCAGGAGCGAGGACAGCGGCTGTGAGGACAGACCCGCCACGGGCCTCGTGTCACGGGGCTCTGGGCAGGCGCGAGGACCCAGAATGCATTCAGCAGGCAGTGTGTTTGCTAGATGTGTGGTGGACGCCATTGCTCAGCCTTGTGGCAACCCTGCAAGTTCAGGGCCATCGTCCCCAGTTCCTGGACGAGGAAATGAAGGCCTGGCAGAGGGCGGCCTCCAACACAAGCCCCGCCGTTGGGAGCCTGGCTGTGAGGGGCCCAGCAGACCGTCTCTTCGCTCCTGCCGTCTGGGGCTGAGGTTCTGCAGGGGAGGGACTTGGCCTAGGACAGCGACGCCCCCGGGGCCATCCACCCACAGGGCAAGCCGGGTCACCTCGTCCTGGCGTAGATCCGGGGCCACCTCTGCCCTGTGACATTGTCCACATCACTGCCCAGCTGCAGATGCAGCCCCGCCTCCACCCCCAGCCTCCCTCCAGCCCGATGGTTGAGGCCGCAGCACAAACCACAACCTTGGGCCGGCGGCCAGAGCCTCCCCCTCAGTGACCCCCTTCTGTGTCCTGGGTTTCTGAAACTTGCTCTCCACCCCAGGAGAAGTGCTTCTAACCCTCCTGAGCCTGTGTGTCCGTGTGCACGTGTGCGAGGACGTGTGCCCGTGTGTGTGTGTGTGTGTGTGTGTGTGTGTGTACTTACCTGGACGTGTCTCCCCTGTGGCACGGAGAAAGGGGCAAATAGGGCCTCTAAATGGGGTTCAGGGAGCCCCAACCTGCACCGTGAGCCAGCCCTCCCCTCATTAATGACCACGCATGTTGGCGTGACCCACGGCTGCAGAAGGCACGGATGGGCAGGAGTTTGGGGGACCTAGGGCTCTGGGGGCTCCTTGGGGCAGAGTATCCCCTGCAACAGGCACTGGGGGTGTGGGGAGAGGCCATGGGTGCCTGGTTAGGAACTGGCCAGGCAGGGCCGGAGCTGGAGGCAGCACTCCAGGACATCTGGGCTGGGGGAAGGTGCGAAATATTCGCACAAGAAGTGGAGGCCTGAGTGTGCTCGCCAGCCCGGGAAGTCAAGCCCAGGGAACAGGAAGCTTGGCCAGAGTGGGCTGGGGGAGGGAGACGAGGCCGTTGGCTGAGGCTTTCCGGAGCAGATGGGGACACTGAGGCTGAGAGGGGGTGATTTGTTCGAGGAATGTACTAACTCCCGGCCCTCGCGACGTTCCACGCGGCCAGTCCCAGATCGAAGCCGGCTGAGGTGGCCCCCTTGACAGTCTGGCTTCCCACGTGTGAGGGGAGGCAGCCCCGGGCCACGACATCTGCTCATGGGTCTGAAAACCTCAAGCACTCATCCTTGGCGTGCTCAGAGCAGCCCCCAGAGATGGGTGCTGTCCTCAAGCTCACTTTTCAGACGAGGGAACCGAGGCCAAGGAGGGTAAAGAAGTTGCCCAAGACCACGCAGCAGAGCCAGGATTTTAATCCAAGAGCCTGGTGCCCTCTCGCCGCCCCATTGCAGGCCTGCCTGCCGTTGTCCTGCGTGGGACATCAGTGCGGACCGCGCTGAATCGTTGACGTCCCAGGTGCCGCTGCTGTTCTCTGCCTCTCTCCCTGGTGTCTCCTTCCCTGTCCAGCCTTGGGGTTCAGTCTGACCTCCCCTGAATCCCAGACCAGGCTGGGTTTTCCGGTTTCTCCTCCCAGAGCCGCGGCATTTCCTGTTCGGAACACTCGTTCATTCATTCATGCCCCTTTCAACAAGTATCTATCGAGCACCTACAACGTGCCAGGTGCCAGAGAGGGACCCCGTGAGCCCCCATCCCCACTCACGTGGTACTTCCCTTCTGGTGGGAAGGACAGACAGTGGGCCAAGGAATATGTCACTTTGTGCCAGATGTTCATACTGCTGTTTTATTTTTTGGAGTCGATCTCTCACCCTGTCACCGCAGCCTCGACCTCCTAGGCTCAGAGGATCCTCCCTCCTCAGCCTCTTGAGTAGCTGAGTCCTACAGACATGCACCACCACACCCGGCTAATCTCTTGATTTCTTTTGTAGAGACGAAGTCTCACTGCGTTGCCCAGGCCTTAAACACCTAGGCCCAAGCAATCCTCTCACCTCAACCTCCCAAAGTGCTGGGATTACAGGTGTGAGCCACCACACCTAGCCACATATTGTTATTTTTTAAAAATCAGGATTTTGACAGGGTGGTATTTTAGATACAGGGGTGAAGGAAAGTCACTCAGAAGAGGTGACAATTTCACAGAGATGTGAGCAGAGTGATTCATCGCAGCATGAATTAATTATTATCTGAAGTTCTGGCTACAGCCTCTTTCCTACTGGGCTGTGGCTTCAGCAAGACAAAATATCTGCCTGTCTTTTTCATGAAGGTATCCCAATGCCTAGAACATTGGCTTGCACATAGTAGGTGCTCAACAAACAGGGCTTCGCACACAGTAGGTGAGCGGGTGGATGGATGACCAGAAAAAGCATGCCGGCTCAAGTGTTGACCCTGGTCCTGTCCCGAAGCCACTGCAGACACTTCAGTTGCCTCCTCTAAGCCTCCCTTCCTGCTAAGTTGGGGGTGGGTGGAGAGTTTAATCCTTGGGGACAGGTGTTGAGGATCCTGACTTGTTGAACATCTGGACCCCAAACACACAAGGAAGAGATCCCTCCGGGGACTCAGAGGGCCAGAAGGTCGGTAGCCATCGCCCCGTCTTCTCCCTGGTCTCTATGGCCCTTCATTCACGCCCGGATTTGAAGGGGAGCCTGGTCAGGGAGGTCGAGGTGGGGGGAGAAGGCTGCTTCCTGCCGCAGAACGGACAGGCGGGCACCTCCAACCCCAGCCCGGGGGTGCGGGCAGGCAGGAGGCCAGGGTGACCCGGGAGCATCCCCGGCTCAGGATGGCAGGGCTGGCTGGCGGCCAGGGGCTGGATTCTACCAAAGGGAAGGATCCCTTCTGGGGCACTCATGCTGGCGAGGGCCTGGGCCGTGGGGGCCCAAGGATGGCCCAGCACGGAAGGGCCCAGAGGCCACCTGCCAAGGGCCAGCACCCCCAGGCCCACCCTCCAGAGCTGAGACTGGGATGAGAGGGAGGAGGCATGGGATGACTGGGGGGGGGGTTGGAGAGAGAAAGCGGGCCACCCACCCCAGAGCCCTGGCATGGCCACCTGCTCACTGAGACCCTGGCAGGCCGCGTCCCCTCTTCGGACCTCAGCTTCCCTGTAAAATAGGGTGATCACCACAATGTCGACCTCACAGACTGCCATGGGGATCGAATGGGAGGATGTACATGAAACCACACTCTTGTGCACAGGAGAAACAGCGGTGGAAGAAAAAGAGAAGACTTGCTCTGTGCCTTCTGGTTTCCCCCAGACCGGTGTTTCGCTGAACCGTCAAAATCTCTGTGTGTTGGCATCAGACAGACCCTGGTTTGAGCCCTGCCTGGATGAGTCTCTGAGCCTCTGTTTTCAGGTCCATGATTGAATGCCTGAACACAGCAAATAGTAAAACGGTGAGCCCAGCCCCCAGCGCAGAGAAAACTCAACACACGGGTCCATTAAAGCACAGAGTAAAGTCTGGGGGTGCTGAGATGAAGAATCATGGGTTCCCTGCCTCGCTGGACCACAAGGGAGGCAGGCCGTGCCCAGAGGGAACAGGAGTGCCCAGGGAAGACTTCTGACAGCTGAGGCCTGGGCACCGAGGCCGCAAGTACGGTGGGCTTTCTCCGGGGCAGCCGGCGCCCCAGGCAGAGAGACCCATGTGGGCAAAGGCTGGGTGGCTGGAAATGCCAAGGGAGCTTGGGAGGCATCGCTGTGTGTGTTGGCGGAGGGTGGGAGTAACCAGGGTGTCAGGGAGGTTCCCAGCCTCCTCCACCCAGAAGCCCTCGGGGGCCAGCCACTCAAGGAAGGAGGCCAGGCCTCACGCCCCTGTGTGCGTGACCCCGCGTCACCACTGCCCTACGGGGCCGGTCCGGCTTCCCCTCCATGGCCCAGGGTGGAAATCTAGCAGGGACAGCCAGGTTGACATCAAGCCCTCCCACCGCAGGCCTGGCCTCAGCCCCTCTCTGGGCCTTTAACAAAGCCATAAATCCCCTGCAGGACCGTGGGAGGGGCAGCGGCCCTGCACATGTCCTGGCGGCTGGACAGAGGCCGGCCTCTCAGGCGGGCGGTGACTGAGCGCCCTTACACCCCATCACTCATTCCCCGCACCCAGCCGCCCCTGGTCCACGGTGGCCCATCTGTCTGGGCCGCCACTTTCAAGTCCAGCCCGGGCCCCTCTGTTTAATGTTAAGATGAGCCCGGCTCACCCAGACTGTTCTTACTTATCCTGAGGTCCATCTCCTGCGGCCATCACTCTGCAGGGCGGCCCCGGACAACCCTCCTCCAGCTTCCTTTCTTGCTCCCACCTGGCAAGGCACAGATAAGGCCTGCAGCCGGGGTGGATTTGTCTTAGTCACAGGTGGCTGGACGCTTTGACCTCTGCCTGGTCTTGGCAGCCTGGCCTCGGCCCTTTAGAGCATGGTTGGTGTCAACGGTGGAAACTGAGGCACAGGACGGGGAACTCATAGTTCTCCTGGCTGCCTGGCTCTGACACAGGCAGAGACCTCTGACCACGTCATGCAAGGCCCTGTGGGGCCTTCTCTGGCTGCCCTGGGGGTTTGGCCAAATCCATTTGTGTCTGGCATCATCTGCTACAGGCAAAGTCCTCCAGGTCAAGGTCCAGACACAGGTTCTAGACGCAGGCACAGGTGGGGAGCTGAGCGCCGGGGTTCAGCGGATATCAAGCGCTGCATGTCGGCATTCCCCTCATATTCGTGGGTTGAGGTCCCCACGCCCCATGTGAAGGTATTTGGAGGGGGCCTTTGAGAGGCAATTGGGTTGAGATGTGGTTACGGGGGTGAGGCCCCATCATGGGATTAGGGCCCTTATAATAATAGAAGGAGACACCAGAGCGTGTGTGCACTACCTCTCTCCCCACTTCTCCCCCTTTTCCCCCCCTCTTCTCTCTCTCTCTCTCATCCCCCCATCTCTATCTCTGTCTCTCTCTCTTTCTCTCTCTGCCATGTGAGAACACAGTGAGAAGGCAGCTGCCTGCAATCCAGGAAGAGAGCCCTCACCAGCACCTGAGTTGCTGGAACCTTGATCTTGGACTTCCAGCCCCCAGAACTGGGAGTGATGGCTGCGTGTGATTTAAGCCATGTGGCCTGTGGTGTTTTGTTATGGCAGCCCGATCTGATTAAGACAGAGGTGGTTCTGGAATCAGATGGAGCTGAGCCCTGATTGCCACCGCCCCGTGTGGGGGAGTTATCATGCCTCTGAGTCTCGGTCCCTCTTCTGCAGGGCGAGGACGAGTCCTGGAGCCCTCAAGGTCACACACAAACTTCCCGGAGCCATGTGGGGTGCCATGAGTGGCACCAAGTGGCTTTTGGTCCACAGTCCTCACAGGGTCCCCAGTGGCGTTCTAACCTCGTCATCCCAGCAGCTCCAAGGCCCTCGCTGGCCACACACAGCTGGCCCCCGGGCAGAGAATCATGGCTGGGCAGAAGGCTCCATCCTGGAGGTGACTGGAGTTCTGACAGTCCCGTGTGGTCGCCTCAGAGGACAAGCACAGTCATCTTTGAGGAATGGGGTGGGGGGGACAACAATGGAATTATCACTTTAAAAAAGGTTTGTTCAAGAGACACAATCTTTCAAAACACAGGATCCTAGGAGCCGGCTCTCTTGGGGAAGAGTCTGGCCAGCTCTAATGTGGCCCAGCCTAAGTCCCACACCACTACCCCAGGATCCTCTTTCTGTGGGCGAGGACGTTGAGCGTCAGGGAGTGACCTGACCTGCCCATGGTCACACTGCTAGAGGCCTGGCCAGGCCTCCCGTCTGTGGAGGCAGAGGCCTCTGGCAGGAGGGACCTGGCTTGGCTCGGGCATCAGGTAGACCTGCATCCCCGCCCGCTCTGCCCACTGTTGCTGGGAGATTGGGAGCAAATTACCACCCCTCATCCTCTCGAGTGGGTTTAAGAGCTGCTCCCTGGGTGGTGGAGCTCTTGTGCACTTGTTTGGGGGGCCAGGGTCCTCCTGACGCCCCAGGTTCTGGGTACCAAGGTCCAGGGACTGAGGGCCACCGGCCGGGCAGCCAGGCTGGGTGGAGCCTCCTAGAACAGGGTCCCCGAGTGTTCTCTGCCTCAAGACGTGGAGTCCCCTCAATCACAGAAGACGGGCTGAGATGCTTGCGTATGTGATTCTCTGGTTATAACCCCTTTTGACCTTGGGACCAGGAAGAGAAAGGACAGACTGGCAAGGCGGCAGAGACATCCAGGTCTCTGCTTCCCTACCTGTAAAATGGGTGGGTGGGGAGTCGAATAGATGATCTTTTGGGACCCGCCGGCCGGGGGCTCCCACAGACCCCCTGAAGCATCTCCTGCAAGAGGCTGACTCCTCTGGGCCTCTCCCCACCCAGCGAGTTGCGGCCAAGAAAGATTTGAGTGACTGTGCAGATGAGGCACAGAGAAGGAAAGCAATTCACCCAAGACCACACAGGATGTGTGTGGCAAAGTACAGGGAGCAACCCAGGTGTCCTGACCCTGGTCCAGGACTTACCTGTTACCCCATGTTGCATGCAGTGACTGCTGGTTCTTGCATGAATGAATGAATGTTCACTGGGAAGCTCCAGTCTCCGCCCCCATCTCTCTCCTCTCTATACGCACACATACACCCCACTCCACGTGCCTGCTCCATGTCAGGGCCTGTCCTGGACACAGGACGCCAACCGGCTGACCCCATTCCCGCCCCCTGGTGGCTCTCAGACAAGTGGACAAGATCCTCTTGGAAGTCCCCAGGCCCCGCCTGGCCCCAGGGGTCCCTGTTCTCCAGGCAGCACAGCCTGGACAGGCCACGCCCAGGATGGGAAGGGGTTAAAGCTCAGGGCAGGGCAGGCCCACGCTTGGCCCGGCCACTTCTGGGGGCTCACAGTGTTGCTTTTTCTCTTCCTCCTTTCCTTTTTTTTTGTAAAGAAACATATGTCACTGGTCATAACTCATGTGCTTATTATAATCATGACCATATGCTTAATGGGATGTAATAAAACCACCGCTAACCTGGCCCCGCTCGCAAATCTCCCCTGGCACTCCCACTCTGCCGGCTGTCTGCCGACCCCCGGGCGGCTTCAACGTTGTTCCGTGGCAGGACTGACCGCAGGAAAAGGGAGAAAACAGGGGGAGTGAACTCGGCCATTCACTTTTTGTCTGTCCGTTCATTCAGTCAACTGTCCGCCCATTCGCTGTTCATTGAGTGCCTACTGTGCACCAAGCACTGACAAGGCAGCCACACATGCTACAGTGAAGGCCTCTGTCCTTCCGAAGCTGGGGCGAAAAATAGGTGTCACGTAATCAGGTCATGAGACACCTAACTAATTGCAGCTAATTGCACAGGAGACAGCGTCGCAGAAAGGCCTACCAAGGCTGGATTGCTGCCTTCCAGAGCAGAGCTCTGCCTGATACACCGGCATATACTCAGTCTCCGGTAGGTCCCATATGCACGTTTGTTCAGTGAGTGGATGAATGAATGGAAGATCAGGAATGCCTTTCCTGGGCTGGGTGTGGTGGCTCATGCCTGCAATCCCAGCACTTTGGGAGGCCAAGGTGGGAAGATTGCTTGAGCCCAGGAGTCTGAGACCAGCCCTGGTAAAACCGCGGGACCTTGTCTCTACAAAAAAATTGAAAAATTAGCTGGCTGTGGTGGCCCGTGCCTCTAGTCCCAGTTACTCAGGAGGCTGAGGTGGAAGGATTGCCTGAGCCCAGGAGGTCAAGGCTGCAGCGAGCTGTGATCGTGCCACTGAATTCCAGCCTGGGCAACAGAGTGACATCTCAACTCAACGAAGGAAAGAAAGGAGGGAGGGAAGGAGGGAAGGAAGGAAAAAAGAAGGAAGGAAAGAAAGAAGGAAAGAAGGAAGACAGAGAAAGAAAGAAAGAAGGAAGAAAGAAAGGAAAACGGCTTTCCCAAAGAACAGAATTTGAGTTCTAAATTAATGCATCCAAAGTAGAGTGCCTAAGAAGAACCAATGGGAGACATGAAGAAGATAGCAAAGCTTCTATTTATTTTTATTTCTGATTCTTAAAAATAAGGTACTAAAATTTTCTCTGATGTTTTGCACACAGATGGATGGTGGCGTGTGTGGCTTATGTATGAAATGTATAAATAGCCATACACACTGCTGGGGGCTGTGCTCAATGTCTTCACTCCTGGGGAGGGTTGCATGATTAAAAGAGCTGGGAGACCCCTTGCCTTTGTCTGCTTGGGGCTGCACACAGAATACTGTAGATGGGCAGCTTAAACAATAGGCAGAAATTTCTCATGGCTCTGGAGCTGGGAAGTCCAAGGTCAAGGCACCGGCTGATCTGGTTTCTGATAAGGGCTCTTTCCTGGCTTGCAGATAGCCACCTTCTTGCTGTCTAAAAGAGGGACGGGGAAAGAGGGGGGATGGGGGAGGGAAGGAGGGAGGGAGGGAGAGAGGGAGAGAACGCTCTTCTATTTCTTAGAAGGCCACCAGTCCTATTGGCTTAGGGTTCCACCCTTGTGACCTTGCTCAATCTTAATCACTTCCTAAAGGTCCTATCTCCAATGCAATCCCACTAAAGTGTAGGGCTTCGGCAGACACATATCGGGGTGACACATCTCTGCTCTAAAGCATGGGTGAGTGAGGCTCTGGGTAAGGGGTGAAGGTGCTGGGGGAGGAGAGAGTCCACGTTCCGGAAGCAGCGGCTACTTCAAAGGCCCAGACGTGGGCGTGAGTCTGGGGACAAAAGGAACGCAATTCTTTCTTTCTCCACGCTTGGGAGTTTGACAGCAAGTCCAGCTTCATGCCAATGTGAATCTAGTGCCCTTGCAGATGTACAGAGCCACGTGGGAAGGAGAAACAGCGGGTGATATGGGTCCCTAGACCGAGGGAGGGCTCACCGAGGTGAGAATAATGCCAGAATACAGCGCGGATGTCAGGCTGTAGCCTGTACCCCAGGCAAACACCCAAGGCATAAAGTTCAGTTCTCCATTCTCCAGGTGCCAAGAATCCCCCCTGCTGGCTCTCCAGTCTCTCTTGCCCAGCAAGACCCCTGCCTGGATTGTTCCCAGCCACTTGACGCTCCCTGGGTCCCCACGCTCGGGGTTTCCTCCCATACTTGGAGTACATCCAGAGTCTTCCTGTGACCTACAGGCCTTTCCTCAGCTGGCTTCTGGCCCCCTCTCCAGCCTTCATTCCTCCTCCACCCTTTGCTGCCACATGGGGCTTGAGCACACCTTGGTCACTCCCACCCCAGGGCCTTTGCACTTGCTATATTATCTCCCTGGAGTGCCCACCCCCTTTTATCTCTATGACTCGTGCTTTTATTTTACTCTGATCTCAGCCCAAATGTCACTTCCTAAAAGAGACCTCCTGGGGACACCTCTTTCACTCTTCATCACGTATCCTAGTTTTTGTTCCTTTTGGTTATGTTTTCTAAAGACAGGATCTTACTATGTTGCCCAGGCTGAACTTGAACTCCTGGCTCAAGCAATCCTGCAGTCTTAGCCTTTCGAGCAGTTGGGATTACAGGAGCAAAACCCTGTGCCCAACCGCGAGTGTGTTTTCAATGGCACTTGTCACCATTTGACATATGATATATCAGTTGGCACTTGATCTTGTTCATGTGTAATGTGGCCTCTCTTCCACTAAAATGGAAGCTTCATGGGGGTAGGAGTTCATGTGTGTTCTCTACTGTACCCTAAGGCAGTGGTCCCAACCTTTTTGGCACCAGGGACCAGTTTCATGAAAGACAGTTTTTCCACAGATTGGGAGGGTGGAGATGGTTTGGGGATGATTCAAGAGCATTACACTTATTGTGCACTTTGTTTTTATTATTACAAATATATAACAACATAATGATACAACTCACCATAATGCAGAACCGGTGGGAGCCCCGAGCTGGTTTTCCGCATGATGGTCCCATCTGGGGGTGATGGGAGATCACACTAGCATCACTGCCTCAGCTCCGCCTCTGACCACCAGGCATTAGGAGTGTGCAACCTAGATCCCTCGCATGGGCGGTTCACAATAGGGTTTGCACTCCTACGAGAATCTAATGCTGTCGCTGATCAGGCAGGAGGCAGAGCTCAGGCGGTAATGCAAGCCATGGGGAGCGGCTGTAAATACAGATGAAAGCTTCACTCGCTACTATGGCATTCACCTCCTGTGGTACATCCTGGTTCCTGGCAGGTGCTGTCCCTGGGAGTCGGGGACCCCTGTCCCAAGGACCTTTAAGAGGACCTGGCACTGTTTGCATACCTAACCCTGAATTGTACCCCACATCTTTAAAATAAAAAATACTTTTTAAAAAAAGAATACCTGGCTCCTAGTAAGTGCTTATTAAATTTGCTCTGAATAAATGAAAAGTGATTTTGCAACTCATCAAGCAAAGGGGGAGAAGTGTGCCAGACGAAATGGACGAGGAAAGCAGGGTCAGCCCCTCGGGCGCTTGGGACGCCCTGGAGGGAGTTTGAATTTTGTTCTAATTGTGATGGGAAGCCATCGGAGGGTTTAACATGACTGGGCTTATTTTATTTTATTTTTCAATAGCTCCCTCTGGGAGTCCTAGGGCAGAATAATAGGGAACATTTTTTGACCACGGAGTTGGGGAAAATTAGGGGCAACCTCATAGGATTATGGGAAAACCAATAGCCTCGACCTTGGTCACCCCATCTGTCCTCCTTCCACACCCTTCCCCCAAGGATCTCTCTCAGATCTCTTTTTGGTTAAAAAAAAAAAAAAACCCACAAAGGGGTCATTTTAAAGCTGGGGAGGCAGGGGCGTTGGAGACACTACGGTCCGTGGCGTTCAGCCCTCCGAGAGTTTTTTATCTGTTCCCTGCGTGTCTTCCCCATTCCCGAGTGTGTGAGAAGAGGGCCTGGCCCTGATTTATGCTGCTGAAAGAAAAATCTAATGAATTGAAGACATAAAAGCATAACAAGCCTCCCCCCGGGATAAATCCATTCTGGATAGGGGCCTTTGAGAGGAGCATGTGGCCGTGCTGACAGCCCAGTGTCCGTGATGGATGCGGCCCTGGACGCCGAGCGCCGGGCCCGGAGCATCCCGCTGGGGGTGGTAACGGGAGGGGCTTGCGGAGACTTAGGAGGTGCTAAACACCCCCAACCTTGTACCCAAAGGAGCTTAAGGCAAATCCAGAGCGGAGATTCCAAGCATGTGTGGCGTGTGCAGGGCCGGCTCGATCACATGGAGGGCCATGCGTGGAGAACACACAGCAGATGGCGCCGAAGGGCCGACCCGGGGGCCTCGGGCCCAGCCCCAGCTTTGCCCCGAAATGTGACCTTGGACAAACCCCTGTGAGCATCTAGTCCACTAGTAAAATAGGGTTTCAGATACTCCAGGGATTGAAAATTCCAGTGTGTGTCACAGCCCGGGACAGGTTTTGCCAGAACGAGAGACGTGAACTGTTGGAATTGCAGAAAAACTGAGAACGTGTGCCCTGTGTGTAAGAAGCGTCCACCACCCGCTGCAGCCAGGGGCATTGTTGTCAGAGAAGAGGATGGGCCAGGAAGGGAATGGGCGCTTTTTATACTCACTAAAGAGAAGCTGGAATGCTAGCCAGCACACCCAAAGGGGAATATTTGAAGAAATAAACCGATTCCTACTCGGAATCTCCACTTTTTTTTTTTTTTTGAGTTGGAGTCTCACTCTGTCATCCAGACTGGAGTGCAGTGGCCACTCCCGGCCACCGCAGCCTCAACCTGCTGGGCTCCGGCGATCCTTCTGCCTCAGCCTTCCAAGTAGCCGGAACTGCAGGTGCGCGCTACCACGCCCGGCTGATTTTTGATTTATTGTAGAGATGTGGTCTCAGCAAGTTGCCCAGGCGGGTCTCGAAGCTGCGGGCTCAGGCAATCCACTCACCTCGGCCTCCCAAAGTGTGGGATTACAGGCTGAGCCACCGAGCCTGGCTGTAATCTCCACTTTTAAAAATGCTGACAGCCAGATAAAATCGAGCATTTTAAAATGATGCTGGCTGAATGCAGCCTTTGGGCCACCTGTTTGAGAGCTCTGAATTAGATAACTACTCAGAGCCCCACCCATTTCATTATTTTATTTTATTTTTGGAGTAGGGGATCTCATTCTATTACCCAAGCTGGAGTGCAGTGGCATGATCACAGCTCACGGCAGCCTCGATACCTTGGGCTCAGGCCATCCTTTTTTTTTTTTTAAGCCGGATTTATTGAGAGGACAGAAAAACTCCCACAGTGGGAGGGAACCCGAGGGGGATGCCCTCAGACCTTCCCTTCGCCTCAGTCTCTTGAGTAGCTGGGACTATAGGAGCGCACCACCGCACTCAGCTAATTTTTTGCAGACGTGTTCTCAAACTATGTTACTCAGGCTGGTCTCGAACTCTTGGGCTTAAGTGATCCTGCTGAGATTATAGGTGTGAGCCACTGTGCCCAGCCCATCTAATTTTTATTTAATTTTTTTTTTGAGTTGGAGTCTCACTCTGTTGCCCAGGCTGGAGTGCAGTGGCACGCTCACAGCCACCCCAGCGTCAACCTGCTGGGCTCTGGTGATCCTTTCACCTCAGCCTTCCAAGTAGCTGGAACTACAGGTGTGAACTACTGTGCCCAGCTCATTTTTTATTTATTGTAGAGAAGAGGTCTCGCCAAGTGTCCCGGGCTGGTCTTGAACCAGCAGGCTCAGGCAATCCACTCGCCTCGGCCTCCCAAAGTGCTGGGATAACAGGCTGACCTCCGAGCCCAGCCTATTTTTTGATTATTGTAGAGAGAAGGTCTCACCGAGTGCCTGGGTTGGTCTGGAACCCGCAGGTTCAGGCAGTCCACTCGCCTTGGCCTCCCAAAGTGCTGGGATGACAGGCTGAGCCACTGAGCCCGGCCCTAATTTTAATTTTAATTCACTTCATTCAACAACCACAAATTGGGAACTCAAAATGTGCCTGACACTGTGCTAGACACAGGATACAGACAGGCAGACGCGGGTCTCAACACTCAGCAGCGATTTACCGGGTAGAACTGTGAGGATAAGAGCTCCATGGCACGTTGGGAGAACCGTCCGGAGGTGGCCAAGAGGGCATGACTGGAGCTGTGGCTGCTGGCAGGCGGGGGCAGGTGCGAGGGCCTGGGCGGCCCAGTGGAGGAGGGAGCCTTGTCCTGGGGGTCACGGTGGGCTGCAGACACTCAGAAGCTGGGCTTGGTCAGACTTCCACCCCAGAGAGCGTCTTCGGCCACGTGGAGGCTGGTTGGAGGCACAACCGCGGACACAGGGAGGCCACGTCGTTACTAAAAACGTTACCCAGGGGGAGCTGATGTGACCTTGAACCCAGGCGGAAGCAGAGAGGAAGGAAGATGGCACTTCTGAAGCACGGGTGGACTGCTTCACACATCTGCTGGGACGCTTTCCCACTGCTTGACGCCAACCGACTACACGGAGCTCCTTGGCGCAAGCCACAGCAGCCAACGCGGCTCATTCAAGGCCTGGAGCCTGTGCGGTGAGACACGAGGCCCCTGATCATGGCCCTTGGACCTGTCCAGCGAGGAGGTCGCTGCCAGCCCTAGTGGACCTCGCTGGCGCATGGCCAGCTTCGCTGTGGCTGATCACCACGCTGGCTTCGGGCGCGGAGTGGTGGAGAAACTGGGGACAATATTCTTGCCTCCCTGGGGTTGTTTTGGGGATCGCAGGCGATCTCATCTGTAAGACGCTTAGCACGGCGCCTATGCCTGGCACATCACAGCCACTCAGGGAGCAGCCGCTGTCACTGCTGTCTCCAGCATCCCCCTTGTCAGCTCCGTCACCCACTTACAACGCGTCTCAGCCAGCCGGTTAGCCTTGCCTTAAGACAGAATCCCACACGCCTTGCATCCCTTCCCCTCACGCCCTGCACGTTTCAGGAGCTCCGCACCCCAAAGTCTCACCTGGGTCTGGCATGAAACTCCCCCTGAATGACTGAATGGACGGGTGGAGGGGATGAAGCGGGGAGAGTGAATGATGGACACGGCAAGTTAAATGCTTCAGGTGTTTTCTCCGTGGTTGGATAGTAGAGGTCCTTCTCATCCACTTTGACCATATTCACCTTGAAGGGAGTGCAGACATCCCCTCGGTCATACTGAGGATGCTTCCTGTTGGCCAGACACCGTCTGCCACTGGTTCTGTGTCTCCCACTGGGGAGGTGGGGGGTTCCAGGTGTTTCCAAGGAGATGGACGCCCAGCTGAGGCATGGCGGGTGGGTCTTGTGTGTCCCTTGGGGTGCAAGTGTGAGAGTGTCCGGAGTATGGAGGTTCTTGTCACCCCAAGGTCATGTCAGGGAGTGTGTCATGGACAGGTGGAACTCACTAGACATTCCAGGTGTTCTTGCCAGCTTCCAGACTCCCTTGCAGCTAGGTGGGGCCCGGGATGCCTTCAGCCAGCGGACCGTGGATGAAACCACAAGTGCCACTTCTGGGCAGAGGCCAGAGCCAGAGTGCCTTCGTCTTTCTGTCCCCTGCCTGGGGACCTTGGAGCTGCTTGCTCCAGCAGCTTTTATGTGACTGTGCTAGGCTGCCGGGGGCTGGGGCGTCGAGGCTGGTCAGTCACCACCGCACAGCACAGCCCAGCCTGGCGAGAGGTCAGAGCCACCCCTGAATAGGTCTCCTGTGTTTCCCAGAGGATTGTTTTTAGCATTGCAAGGACCCTCGGGGTCTTCTGGCTCAACTCCCTCTTTTCACAGACAGAGAAACTGAGGCAGGCCCGGAGAGTGGAAACGGCATGACCAAAAGTCAACAGTGGGGCAGGGATACGGGAAGTCCAGAGCAGGGTGCTCCAATCACGCCCACACCCAGCAAGTGTGAGTTGCCATGAAAACATTCTACAAGTCCGAGCCTGGCTTCTCCAGAGAGGCCCCAGAAGGCACGTGTCTGTGGGCCGGGCTCTGTCTCCTGATGCCGCCCACCTCTGTGGCTAGCTGTGGGCCACCCGGGCTTCCTTCAAGCCCCGCGAGAACCAGTTCCTGCCGCTGACCGCACCTCCCTCTCCTGCCTTCTGGAATTGCACCGCCTGGCGGTCTCCAGTGAGACGTGAGCATGTTACAAAGGCCCAGAGTCAGGTCTGCCACGCGTGTGTGCGGCTGAGAGCCCAGCGCTGCATGAAGCCATTACGGCCTCTTTAAAGGGCACAAGGCTTCTTACGCCACCAGCAGCCCTACACCCGTGGCCCCGCCATGAACACACAGTTCCCCACCTCTCAGGCGTTCCAGGCTCAGTCTTCAGCACCGAGACACTGGTCAGCGGGTGCAGGGCTGGGGTGCAAGTTAAATGCATTAACTGAAACAACATTTATCAGGCACCCCCTTGTGCCGGGGACCAGCACCCTTCCGCAAACACAACATATCCTTCCCCCCACCCCAGGAGGCTGATGTCGCAGGAAAAGCCATTACACAATGAACTAATTACAATTGTGGGCCAGGCACAGATGCTTCCGCCTGTAATCCCAACACTTCGGGAGGCTGAGGCAGGAGGATTGGTTGAGCTCTGGAGTTCTAGACCAGCCTGGGCAAAAATAGGGAGACCTCGTCTCCATAAAAGATAAAAAAATTAACCAGATGTGGTGGCATGTGCCTGTAGTCCCAGCTGCTTGGGAGGATGAGGCAGAAGGATCTCCAAGCCCAGGATGTCAAGGCTGCGGTGAGCTGTGATTGTGCCACTGTACTCCAGCCTGGGCAACAGAGTGAGACCCTGCCTCAAAAAAAAAAAAGAAAGAAAGAAAGAAAAAGAAAGCAAATGTAACAATTGCTGTGTGTGATATACAGATGGTATGAGGTGGCAGGTCAGGAAGGCCCTCGGGGAAAGGATGCAATTGGGTGAAAAGGAGGCTGACAGAGCGCTCCTGGCAGAGACGTGCATGTGCAAAGGCCCTGCGACAGGGAGAAGCGCAGAGTGTTTGGTGACTTGAAGGAAGGCCTGTGTGGCAGAAGGGAGGGAAGAGAGGGACAAAAAGCGAAAGACAGAGTGCTGGGGACGGTACAGCAGAGACAAGGCAGAGCCTGGTCACCGTAGGACCACGTCACAGACTTGGGACTTCATTGTTCGATCCTGAAAGCCCCTGAAGGACTTCTGACCGGGGCCAAGGACCTTCAGACCGACGGCGATGGCTGCCCTGTGCAGAGTCGATGTGGAGAACCCGGAAGACCCCTGGGGGCTGCAGCCGGGAGCTGGAGCCAGGCCTTCGACGAGAGAGAGAAGAGGATGGATTCAGGGTCTATTTCAGGGCTTGGACAGGCAGACCCTGGTGTATGTTGGGTCGTGGGTCTCTGCAGGGGGGTCAGAGCGATGTCACATTAATATCTGGGGTGACCGGCCGGGCCGTGGCCCCAATTCCCGGGTCGGGGAAGGCCAGGCTGATGGGGGCGAGTGTCAGTGGGTCACCGCCCGGGGGTTTGAGGGGCAGAGGCACAAAGAAGGCTCTGGGTGAGAACGCCCCACCTGGGAGGCAGGGCACAGTTGCCAGGTGTCTGCCCAATACCTTCTTCTTCCTCTCAAGGAGTATACCCGCTGATTCTTAGCTGGGCATGCAACCACCTGGAAGAAAAAACATATTTCCCAGCATTCTTGCTAACAAGACGTATGCAGAGGTACTGTGTCCAATGACCAGGCGGTGCCCACAAAAGAAGAAAGACTGCCTTCCTTTTTCCTTTCTCCTAGATAACTGGAAAGTGGGCTTGATGCCTGGTGCTCAGGCAGCTGTCTTGGGCCATGAGGAGTGAGCCACACACTGAGGATATGGAACAGCAACATGGAAGGGCCAGGGCTGACGTGGCGGAGTGTCACACCAGCCGCAAGTCACAGGCCTCTGGGCTTCCTCAACATGCACCTGACCCGGTCCTTCTTGGCACAAGGACATCTGACTCTGGCTATCGGGCTGCCCTCCCCTCCTCTCCCCGTCGCTCCCGTTCCATGAAGGCTACGATGGCTTTTCTGTCCCTCCAGTTCCCCAGGGGCCTTTGTACTCGCTGGTCCTTCTGCCGGAATGCCCTTCCCCTACGTCGCCCCATCTGACCGGACTCAAGATTCCCTCCAGAGCAGGCATCCCCAGCCCCCTTCCTGGGGAAGGCCCGTCCCCGAGGTTCCCACCGCACCACCCTCCCCCCTTTCCGGCACAGCCGGGGGTTATTTTGCCTTTTTGTGTGCTCACGTGGCCCTTGTCCACCTCTCCCTCCTGGAACAAGTCCTTTGCAAGGGGCGAGAGCCCTGTCTGTCCCCCAGTGTCTCCCGAGACCCACACCGAGACCCACACGCGCCGCTGGCTTCAGACCACGCAGATTGCTCTTGGCCGGCTCAGAGGAGAGACTGGAGCCAGCCCCTCATTTCGCCAAGACTGCCGAGGTGGAAAAGGAGGCTGCCCTGCCCAGATCACCATCCAGGTCCGGGGTGTCCCCTCCCCACATCTCAGCAGCGACAGCCAGACCTTCTGGGGCAGGCGTTTCCGCATCTGTGACCCGGTCCCCGCGGTCCTCTGACGTCCTCTCGTCCCCTCCCTCCGCGGCCAGCCGCGCCCCGAGTGGCCTGCTGGGGACGGGCTGGGGCCCCATCTGGAATCAAGAGCCAAAGCAGCTCAGCGCTGATTGCGCCTTGTGGACGGAGACGACAGTCCCCTGGCGGTAACCCCCCAGCTGCTTTCCGAGGTGTGACACCCTCCAGACAGCCTCCTTCCCCACCCCAGCCCTCTCCACCCCAGCCCCGCTTTCCTGCTCCGAGCGCCCCTCGGGCCTGCACGCCCGCCCTTGGCCAGAAAAGACCAGAGAAGCCCCCTCCCAGAGCTCGCTCCCGCCTTGCCCCAGGGAGGCTGAAATGTGGGCACTGCCCGCTGCTAGGCCCCAACCAGGAAAAAAAGTCCAGAACGTTCCAGTCGGTCTCTCACTGCTGCCGTCGCAGGCAAGGCCTCCCCAACAATGGAAGCTGTCATCTGGTGGAAGTCCAAGGTGGGTCTCCCTGGGCTGCCTTCCCCCTGCAGGCTGCGGGGAGACGCCCTCCCGCCTTGGTGGGGTCTGGAGGCGCCCACAGGCCTCCGCCATGGCTCCTCCCTCCACCCTCCAGGGCGTGGCACCCCCGAACCCTGACCTGCCTCTCCACCCCCTCTCATCTGAGGCCCCTTGTGATGGATGTGGGTCCCCCAGATCGTCCCCGGCCATCTCCCCAACCCAGGGTCAGTGGATGACCAACCTTAACTCCTCTGCAGCCTTGAATGTCCAATGTCCCCCGGGTTGTGTGTGGAGGCCCCAACCCCCCATGCCATGGCATCGGGGTGGGGGGCCTTTGGGGGTGGCGAGGCCTGAGGCCGGAGCCCGCATGGAGGGGTTCATGTCCTTACGCAATCTGCCGTCAGCCACGGGAGGACTCAAGGAGCAGGTGCCTGTCTCCAGGCCAGAGGCCAGCCCTCACCAGCCCCCACAGCCCGGCCCTTGACCTTGGACTTTGCCAGAACTGTGAGAAGTAAATGTGGCTGCCGAAGCCACCCCAGCTGTGGAACTTTTGTTATAGCAGTTGAAACAAGCCTTACCTCTTCCTTCACGTAACAACAGATCGTAGATCCCGGGAGCTAGAGTGTAGACACATCAAAGCGGTGTTATTCTACCTGTCTCACAGGGTCAGAGAGACCCTCCAGAGCCTCAGAGTGTGTCGTGAAGGTGTGTATATGTGGACGGTGTGTGGCATGTGTGTGTGTGTGTGTGTGTGTGCGCGCTGTGTGGCGTGTAGAGGATCTGTGGGGTGTGTGTGTATAGAGTATGTGTGTGGTATGTGTGGTGTGTGTAGAAAGCACGGCTTGTGTGTGTGTGGCGTGTGGTATGTGTTGTGTGTGTAGGATGTCTGCTGTGTGTGGTGTGTGCGGTGTGTGGAGGCGTGTGTGTGGTGTGTGTGCTGTGTTGGGGGAGGCGGTGGCCGTGCACAGGGCCATGCTGGCAGGCCCAGGTGGCGGGAGGTGGCGTCCCGGGGCAGACGTGGGTCCCAGATTCTTCGCGACTCAGGCCACAAGCCAGGCCACCATCAGGGCCACGTCTCCTGTACTGGCCGCGAGGCACACTGACTGTGGCGCGTGCCTTAGGCTGTCCTGGGCCTCCTCGGGTCTGGGCACAGCCCGTCCTCTCCTCCTGTCCATGATGACAATGGTGATGACAGCATGTGCTGTTCTCACCGTCACCCCTCAGGCTGGGATTGGAGGCAGCTCAGCCTCCTCTGGGTTCCCTGCTTTGGACCACTGCCTTTCTGTCCCCCGGGGCTGTGGCAGTGTCCTCGCCAAGTCTGTCACAACCTGGGGCTGCAGGAGACACCCCGCAGCACACCCTGCCCTCACCCCAGTCCCCATGGGCTGGGGACCTAGGCCGGGCAGGCAGGCCGCTCTCAGCCCGGCTGGTATTCCCTGGGGAGGAGGCAGCCTCCCGCCTTCCCTCCCTCCCCAGCTCCGTAAGGGCCACCGTTCCACCCGTGACCCCCCACTCAGCCCAGGCCCGCAGAGCCGAGACAGCCTCCCCGTGACTTCCCCACTTCCCCTCCTCCGCCTTGTCAAGCTCACTGAAGAAATCTGCCCTACGGCTGGCTTTTCACCTGGGTGGAAGAGAACGCGAGTTGACCTCTGGACGCTTTGCTCTCTCTCGGTGGCTCCTGATACCTCCCTGGGGACAACGGCAAAGGCTGGAACCTAAAGGCACATTATTTGCAGGTGAGAGGTGGGGGGTGTCCAGGGCTTAAGAAAGTTACCGAGAAGCTCGTTCAGAGAGAGGATGCATCTCAGCCTGCCGCACTCGGCGTGGCTGATGGCATGGACTCCCCAGATCTGGCCGAATCTCGGCCCAGCTGCCAACTGGTCAGGGATGGCCCCGCGCCCAAGCTCAGTCTTTTTTTCTGTAAAATGGGGAGGGGCCGCAGCTGTCCTCCACGGGACCTTAGCCCAGAGCCTGGCCCCCCGAGGCTGGATGGTGGTCACAGTTGCGATTCCCAGGTGACAGATAGGCTGCCCTTGGGGTCCCGTGAAAAACATGCCACCGGCGTTGGGAATGTTTCAGAGCCATTGTTAGGAAAGTTTCAGAGCCATTGTCTACGCCTGGGAAGAATGTCGTCCATCGCCTTGGCCTTGCAATGCTGCCCACTTGCCTCCTCGTTGTCTTAACCTTGGAGGTGGCATACAGTTGAACACACGCAGCCATGTTCACACGAGGACATCTCAACCGTGGCAAAGTCCTAGAGGCTACCCCAGCGGCTTTTCCCTATCCCCAGGAGCATGGTCATGGCCTTGGGGTTTCTCTTGGGTAGCTTAGAATTCCTCTCCTGCTGAAACCACAGCACAGAGGACACACGATGTACTCATCGTGCACATTGTCTGCATTGTGTGTGTTGTACACTGTCTTCAACCGCACAGCGTGTCTAGCTGGACTTGGCCTTCTGGAAGGGCTTCATGGAATTACATCGTATGGAGGCACCCAGAGCCCTGGAACCCTGTCTCTGTGGATCCCTGCCCGTTTTCCAGATGTGGATGGCCAGTGGCCCAGCTTTCCAGAACCACTGCAGCACAGCAGACAGAGGTGTGAATTCTGGAGCCGGGAAGACTCAGGTTCAAATCCCAGCTCTGCCATTTATCATGTGGAATGATCTCGGGCAAGTTACTTCCTCTACCTCAGTCTCAGTTTCCCCCCTAACAAACACAGATACTAATGACACCTATCGTTGAGACAACACCCACCTCACACTAATGCCGGGAGGACTGAGGACAAACCGAGACCCACGTCACCATACCAGAGACTCAGCTGAGGTTACCCAAGTCCCCAGAGAAGAATCCCTGGTGAACAGCCACTCCCTAGGAGGCTGTGAGGGGGGCCCAGGCCTATCAACCTTCCCCCGAGGTCCTCCCCTTCCCCTTCTGGATCCTCTTCCTCTTGCCGTCAACATCTCCCTGGCTCTTTAGACAAGGGGACCACATGAACACTTGGAAGAGAGGGGGACACAGCATGTGCAAAGGCCCTGGCCGGAAGGGGCCTGGCGTGCCTGAGACGGACGGGCGGCTGGGTGAGCAGAGGGCAGAGGGCTGGGGAGAAAGAGGGAGAAAGCGAGGGGCCACTGTAATTCCAAGCCAGAGCGTCACGTGTCCAAGTTGGAGTTTTAGGATGTCCATCTTCTGTGCAGTGTCATGTGCATGGCAGTGAAGGAGGAGAGAGGACAGAGAGCATGGCGTGGGGTGGTGTCTGCAGCTGACACGAAGCCCCACCCCCCGGGGAGCATACACAACCCAAGGCCATTGTCTCACAGTTCTGGAGGCTGAGCTCTAAGATCCAGGTGTGGCCAGGTTTGGTCCTCCTGGGGGCCAGAGGGAGAATCGTTCACCTCTCCTGGAGCTTCAGGGCGTGAGACAATCTTTAGCCTTTCCTGGCTTACAGTTACATCACCACGATCTCTGCCTTCAAATTCACATGGCATTTCCTGTGTCCACGTCTGTGTCCAAATGCCTCCTTTAAATAGGGAATTCGAGCCCACCCTGCTCCAGTGTGATCCCATCTTAACGAGTCACACCTGCAGTGACCCTATGTCCAAATCGGGTTATCCTCTGGGGCCCCGGGGGGCTAGGACTTCAATTTTATATTTGGGGCGGGGTATTCAACCCGTAGCAGAAAGCTGCCGCCATTGTGTAGGCCAGACGGAGCGTGACTTGGACCCAGGTGGTGTCAGTGGAGGTGGGGAGATGGTTGGACGGAGGACACGTTTTGAAAGCCGCGCGGACGGGCCTTGCCGAGGGACTGAACGTGGGGGAGGTAGTGGTAGTGGGAGGGAAGGCCCGTTCCGGCTTCAGATTCTGGCCTGAAGAACCAGGGGATGTGGGGTGGGGGGCCGGGAGGGAAGCGGGCTTGGGGGCGAGGAGTCAAGAACAAGGTTTTGCGGCCGGCTGGGGCAGACACATATGGTGTTTGCCCCACTTACCTCGCGGGCCCACCTTGTCCTGGGCTGGAGGAAGCAGGCCCTAACGAGAGGCAGCTGTGGCCGGGCGGCCGGCGCACATTTGTTCTGCTTTCAGCATCAAAGGCCCGAGAAGCGGTTGTCCGGCCCTGAAGGCCACGGCCATCCATCTTGGAGGCTGCAGTGCCGAGAAGCCAGGTCCCAATGGCCAGCGCCTGTTTCCTCGGCCAGGAGGGCCCCCGCTTCCCAGCACTGTTTCCCGCTCCACCCGGGGCCCCTGCCCGCCCCAGGTCTGGTTTAATCCCGCCTGAGTGGACCAGACACCTGAGAGCACAAAGGAGTGGCTGGTGGGGGCAGGGCTGATCATCCCCAAGGTGACCCCCAAACATGTCAAACTCCATTTAATAAATGAAAGAGAGCCATTCGGCAAGAGGGTTTGGGCTTAAGCTCCGGCGTCATCCTGCCCAGGCAAGAGCCCTGATCTGCCTCGCACTAATTCCTCTGCAAAATAAAAGGGAGAAAATACCTGTCTTACAAGGTGGCTGTGACACCAAAATGAGATGTGACACAATCCAAGTTCTCAGCACAGTGCTTGGCATATGCGTTCTTCTTGTTTTCTGAATTGGAGTCTCACTTTGCCCAAGCTGGAGTGCAGTGGCACGCTCGCCTCCACCGCAGCCTTGACCTGCTGGGCTCAGGCAGTCCTTCCGCCGCTGCCTTCTAAGTAGCTGGAACTACAGGCACACGCCACCATGTCCAACTGATTTTTTGATTTATTGTAGAGACAAGGTCTTGCCAAGTGGCTCAGGCTGGTCTCAAACCGGTGGGCTCAAGCGATTCTCTCACCTCGGCCTCTTAAAGTGCTGGGATTATAGGCATGAGCCACTGTACTCAGCCAGCACATGCGTTCTTTTTTTTTTTTGAGTTGGAGTCTCACTCTGTCGCCCAGACTGGAGTGCAGTGGCCACTCCCAGCCACCGCAGCCTTGACCTGCTGGGCTCCGGCGATCCTTCCGCCTCAGCCTTCCGAGTAGCCGGAATTACAGGCATGCGCTACCACGCCCGGCTGATTTTTTGATTTATTGTAGAGATGAGGTCTCGCTGCCCAGGCGGGTCTCGAACCCGCGGGCTCAGGCAATCCGCTCACCTCAGCCTCCCAAAGGCGCGGGATTACAGGCTGAGCCACCGAGCCCGGCTCACATGCATTCTTAATAGTTGATTATTGCTATTACTATTAGTGTCTGAGAGTGATCGGCTTATATTAAAATTTTATATTGAAGATGTTCAGGCTGACAAACCAACAAAGGCCCAACTGATGTACACTGATCTGTTTTTAAGTTAGAAATGTAAGCAGTTATGGTATGACACATTCTCAAAATTAGTAATAAAAATACTTATATCTAAGCCATGTGCTAGTGTAGAAAGATCACCCCTGCAATTCTCGCCTCGGCTCTGCTGTGCACTGGCTGTGTAACCTTTGGAGAGTTACTTCGTCTCTCTGGGGCTCTTACTTGGGGACAGGATGGTGCCCAAGGACCTGGCCCAGCATCTGACTCTCAGTCAATACACAAGAAATGGTGGCTATTGCAGTAGATGGATGGTGTCAGCCTCCCCCTCCCTAGCTCTCTGTTCCTCCCAGCATCCTTGCTGTCTGTCATGCCTTTCCTCTGACTGTGGCTCTGACAAGAGGCTGGCTTTGACAGCGGGATGTTATCAGATGTGACACGAGCATGTGCTTTACAAAGGCACCTGCCCATCTCCTCGGGAATGCGCCCAGGCTATCCTTCTGGAGGATGAGACTTCAGCCCGGGCATCCCAGCGAGGCTGCCAACTCCAGACACACGCGTGAGGCCAGCCGAGCTCTGCAGAGCGCTCCAGACCCCCCACGGCTGACTGCAGCTGCGTGGCTGAGACCAGCCGAGGACAGCCACGCCCGGTCCACGTCAGTGGAACTCCGCGGACTCTCCAGCCAAATGTATGTTTCTTGCTGCATGCCTCTGGGTCTTTGTGGTTATCGACATTATTGCGGCAAGATGTAATGGATACAGATATTAACATGCCATAGTACGGGTGGTTGCTTATGAAATCAGACTCTTCGGGATGGCTCTTAGGGGATCTGGGACTCACAGACGTCAACATTTGTAATGAGAGTTCATCCTTGTCTTAATCTCCATAAGATTACTTAACTGTAAACCCATAAATGTCAAAATCTAAAATATAATAAATAAGCCTTGTTGTTTTGTTTTGTCAGAGGTAAAGGGCCAAGAATAAAAATGCCAGAGACATGCTGCTGGCCAGACAGAGGAATGGAGAGGGAGAAAGAAGCCAGGCCACCTTCTTTCGATTTGTCTTCTATCCTAAGTCTTGGCGACGTCTTGGCCCCAGATGGATAAATTAGGCCCTTCTCCTGAGGGCATTCTCTGCCTATTATACAAATCTGCTCCTTAAGCATCTAAACACTACGGCTTTAGCTAAAGCCTGGGTAATTTTTCATTGTTGGAATTACAATCTCCCGGTGCACCTGCCACTCTCCCACTCCAGCCAGCCTGCGGTGGAGGGGTCCGCGCTGAGGTCAAGGGCAATCTCAGTCGCCCTGCCCTGCAGCTGTGCAGCCTTAGGCAAACTTGGAACCTCTCTGTGAGGTTTTTGAGGAAGTTCTTCCTCATTGCAATGGAATGCATGTGATACCTGCCTCCTAGCGAAATGAAGCAAAGTGCTGAGCTGTTCTTACCAGTCGGAGTCCGAGTCTGTTGACCCAGATGCAGCCTTGGGCCCAACCCCCAGGGCCCAACAAGGGTCAGTCCTGGGACCCGAAGGTGAGAGTGGGTGTACTGCCCAGTCTTCCTTCCAGATTTCCAAGGCTCCCTTCGGAACCTCAGGCCAATTTTGCTTCTTGGGCTGGACTCTCAGATGATCAGATAACTAAGTAATTCCTGCACCTATGTTCATTAAAGTAGAGTGAGTTTGTGATATGAAAATAGGAAATCCCAGGCTCTTGGTGGCTGAACGCTAGAGAGCTTTACCTCTCATCTGCATGAAGCCTAACTGGTGGTGCGGACCAGGGAGATGCTAGCTGTATTACTCAGACACGTAGGTGGATGGAGGCTCTGCCATCTGTCCTCTCGCTTCAAGGTCACCCTGGGCATCAGCCTTCGGCCGGCAGCTCGGAGGAGAGTGAGGATGTGGAGGGGTCCAGGAGGTGTGGGTCGGCCCAGCCTGGGAGCAGCTCCTCCCTTCTGTTCACGTCACTGAAGAGAAAAGTCACACGTCCACACCCAGATGCGAGGGGCTGGAAGGTGGGGCCCCCGGTGGGTTGCTGTTTGTCCACAGTGACTCTGCAGGGAACATACACCTTTGCTGGACAGACACCATCTCTGTCTCCGTGGCTGGTGCTCCCTGGGCACCTGCCTGGTGCCTGGCACTGGGTGACACCCTTTCCGCCCATCCTTCGTGGGTGCTCCGGGCAACTCTCTTTGAGAGGCACCCTTCTTATCGCTCTGCTTTCCTGCTGAGGACTGAGGCCTGAGAAGTGACTCCTAGCTGCTGCTGTGGCTCTGGGAAGCAGTGGTTTCTGGTGCTCTGCTAAGTGGGGGTCATGGCAGCGGGGGGTCCCTCTCTGAGCTTCTCCCAACAGCACTGCCCTGCCAGTCCCTGTATTGCCCACGCTCCATCAGTCCCCTGGGCACAGCCCCTGGGTCGGGCTCACCTCCAGAATCACTGCATCCCCACCCCAGGGCCTACCAAGCCGTCAGCCCTCCTGCAGCTCTGTATCCGACAAGGCTGGCTCTGTGCTCTGTCCCGACCTGGATAGGCTGGCCGGCTCACTAGACTTGGAACGTCAGTGTGTGAAAAGCCACAGGGTGAGTTTCATGCTCAACCGTCGTGATCACTGTGGCTGCCGGGGATGGAACACTGCCCTCCCCCTCAAGAATGGCCTCGTCGTCATCCCCTGGATCCTGTGACTATGCCACCTTCCATGGAAAGGGAACTTGAAGCCGTGACCAATAATTTTGAGATGAGGAGTCTCCGGGGTTGTCTGGGTGGGCCCAGTGTCATCACAAGGGCCCTTCTAAGAGGAAGGTCCGAGCCAGAGAGGCAACATGGCGGTGGACACACAGGCTGGAGACGAGCATTTTGAAGACGAGGAAAAGTGCCAGTGCTCCTCTGCTCTCAAGTGGGCCCCTCGGTCATGCAGTGTCACGCAGGCTGCTGTGTGGGCGGAGGAACACACGGTGCGACCTTGGATGGTGATACTGACAGAGGCCCTGGGGTCAGAAAAGAGAAACTCATACCTTGGATGGATAGCATCCACTCCAGTCAAGATAAATCTCTGCTCGCTCCAGGGTAGAAGGGATCCAGTGCTGTTGCTTGCCACCGAGTAGCTGTTTGGTCTCCTTGAGGGGAGAAGACACATCAGGGGGTCGGCGTGGGCCTCGGTGCTGGCGGTTGGATGTTCAACAGGGGCAGTGGCAGGACCAGCCTTGAAGAGGGATTCCTCCTGCCAGGCCTCCACCCCCACCACCACGGCCACTTCATTCAAGCACCCACTATGGTGGCTGATAACAGGCTGGCTGACATCCTGCAACTGAGTCCTTCTGTCTGCTTGACCACTGAGTGCCTCTTCTGAAGGAGACACAGAGGAAGATTTTCATGCTTTGTGCCTATTCCCTTAAGTTCATTCACATGTTTCTTCCCCAGAACTTCTTGTTTCCAGTCTTCCAGATCGTTTCCCTCCAGGCACCTGGACAACCACTCAAGGCATTTGCCACAGCCCATGAGTTCATATAGATTCTAACCTCAGGCCATTTCTCTTTCTGTGCTAAGGTCACACTGCTCAAAGCTCTGCCCGTGGGGAGGGTTTCCCCTCACTGCTGTTTTCAGGACTAGCCTGTGTGGGGCCATATGCAGTTATAGGCCATCAGTGTCCTGCACTCCAGTGGCGAGCTAACCATCGGGGAGCTCTGTTCCTCCTCCGTCGGTTGGTCACGTGGAACCCTCCGTCAGGACACCGCTGAGAGCCAAGGGAGGGTGTCCGTGAAGCAGTGAGGGTGATGTGGGGAGCTGGGTCGGTTGCTTGTGCGGTTCATCTGTGGCCTCTGGCCATGCTGGGCCTCCCCACCCGGAGGGCTCTGCAATGCTGTCGGAGTCCCGCCAACGATGGGCAGTTCTGACTGCGTGATGTCCCATGGTCAGTACTCTACCTCCCTCAGGGCACACTGCCATTCCGGGAGCTACTTTTGAAAGGTGTCTCGTTTTCCTCTGTAGTCGGCATGACTTTGCTGCTGAACTTCTACCCTGAGAGCCCTCCTGCTGGGGCTGGCCATGAACTCCACACAGCACTTCTTCCCCCCACGGGGAGCTCCATGCCGTAGGATCGGCGGGGCTGCATGGCCTGAGCAGCAGGGCTTCTCGTACTGCCGTCTGCATCCGCTGCAAGCTACTTCCCTGCTCTGGTCCCTGCTCAAAGCTGGCAGCTTTTCATGCCACCTGACACACGTGCTGGAACATATGAGAAATATGCTGCCTCTAGGACCCAAAGAGGCCCGCCAGACATCGAGCTGTCTGTCTCAGCGGTGAGAGGTTGAGATGCAATCATTTGTCCTTTACTTTAGAAGAAATGTCCTGGGATTCCCTCAACCCGGACCTTTCTGGACTAAACTTCACTAGTGTGGCCCCCAGATCTTCTAGGGTCACCTCCCACCCTCTGGAGCACGTGTTGATTCAAGACTTCCAGTCTGATTAACATCATGTCATCCGTATAGTAGGTTAATGCAGTATTTTGCAAGATGCCCAGCCGGCCCACTAGCTTCAGACCACATTATGACAGAGGGTAGAACTCACATAGCCCCGGGACAAGACTTTAAGGGTACACTGCAGACCCTTCCTAGTGAACGCCACCTGTTCCTGACAGTTGCATATTCACGAGCTCAGTGGTCCTGTGTTATTTCCCGGCATCCATATTCATCTGTTCTAGCAAAGAAACCACGTTGGGTAGAGTAGTGACGACAGAGGCTACTACTTAGCTGGGTTTGCAGTAGTCTGTCGTCATCCTTCAGGATCTGCGTGGTTTTTTGGGGGACCTCCAGGGTGTAGTCCCCTCCCTCTTCCTCTGTTAGCAAGTCCAGCACATCCTGGCCTGAGTTACGCTGTGAATTAACCCCAGATATTGGTCTGATGGTTGGGAGGAGAAATAAGGACTTGTCCTAAGGGAGGCATAGATCAGCTCGTAAGGCAGAGCCCTCTGTGTTGCCTTCCAGCCACGGCTACTTCTTCAGGCCAGAAGAACAAAAGTAATCCAGGAATGGAACGTTTTCAAGCATGTCAGTCCACATATCCCTAGCTCCTATCTCAGGGTTCTACTAATTCTCACAACTAAAGCTCTGACCTTTTGTAAAGACTCCTTTTCTGGCCCCTCTACTCTTAAGAGCGCTTCTTCTTTTCTGCTCTGAAGAGGAGAAGTCATGGAGCTGACCTTCAGTTTTTTCTGCCTTCTGGCCTCAAGAGATTAGAACCTCTTTATGAGCTGCTGAAGAAGCCCTCTATGGGCTTTTATAGCGCATAAAATACCTGCAGCCTTTCCCTGTCTATCTCCATAGCATAGTTTGCCCCCAGCAACAGGCATTCAATTCCATTGTCCTTGGAATTACCTCTCTCTCTTTATTGTCAAATCCCTGACAATTGTCCCAGCCATCTTTCCCTTCTACTCAGAAGCCATTTCAGTTCACCAAAGACTAATAATGCCATTATTAATCCAAAGATTAATAATGCCATTGCTACAGTTCTCTAATGATGACCAGTGTTCCACATACCAACCGTGACAGGGCCATCGCTGCAATCAAGCAGTGGCTAAACCCGGCTCCAAAACCCCATTTTAAAGTCTGCTCCTTGGATCACTCATGGTACCGAATGCCACCTGTCAGTTTCCCTGGGGAATCAGACTCTGAGCTAGAGATTTGCTTGCAGGAGGTTTACTGGGGAACGCTCTCAGCATCAGCATGTCCAAGGGAATGGAAGAAGCACACTGGGAGAAGTTGGGTTGAAATCTAGAGACGAGAAAAGCCTCAGCAAGACCACACAGAATCCCAGGGTTGGAATAGCCCCACGATGTTACCCCACACTGGGGCAAGGCGGTTGGACCTTAGTACCCCTGGATCACCCGGTCAGGGGATGGGGCCTGTCCCAGGAAGCAGGCGTGACCTTGGGCAAGATGTTTCTTTTCAGCCAGATCAATCCCTGGGGTGGCTGGGGTGGGGGTGGTACCGGCCTTGAGCACTCAGTTGCCAACTCTTTTCCTGGCTGAAGGAGGTCTAGATGACACACCACAGCATCCCCTGTGCCATGCTTTTTCTCACATGAGAAGATGTGGAAGAGCCACAAAAGGACAGAAACACATTCGCACATTTAAAATGTTGATGAGTATCGCCCAGTGTCTCTCCAAAAAGCTTGAACCAATTTATACTTCTATCAGCAATGTTTGAAATGCCTATTTCCCAATCTCCTAGCCAACTTTGAGTATGAAATCTTTGAAAACTGTCCATGTGGGCTGGGCGCGGGGGTTCAAGCCTGGAATCCCAGTACTTTGGGAGGCCGAGGCGAGAGGATTGCCTGAGCCCAGGGGTTCGAGACCAGCCTGGGCAACTTGGCAAGACCTCGTCTCTACAATAAATAAATAAAATAATTAGCTGGGCGTGGTAACACCAGCTTGTAGTTCCAGCTACTTGGAAGGCTGAGGCGGAAGGATCGCCTGAGCCCAACAGGTCGAAGCTGCGGTGGCAGCGAGCGTGCCAGTGCAGTCCAGCCTGGGTAACAGAGTGAGACTCCAACCTCCCTCCCCCAAAAAACCTGTCAATGTGATCAGAGAGAGAAATACATGTCATTGTTCTAAATTTCATTTCTTTTATTATTAGGAAGGTTGATCATCTTTTAAAATAGTATTCAGTTTCTTTGCTTTTTTCTCTCATTGATTTGTAACAGCTCTTTCTATCTTGTGAATAGTAAACTTAGCCCTGTTATATATTTTTCCCCCAAGTAAAGTTTGTCTTTTGACTTTATTTGCAATATATTTGACTCTAAAATCTGTAAAACCTCAAACTGCCTATCTTTTCCATTATGGTTTCTAGGTTTCAGCTGCCACTTTTAAAGACTTTATCCTTACAAAATATTCTTTCATAGTTTTTTCTAATATTTTTATGATTTGGCTTTTACATTTAAATTCTGTTCCATCTGGAATTTATTTTGGTGAGAGAAGTATGAATCCATCTTTTTTTTTTTCCAAATGGCCAGCCAGCTGCCTCACACTATTTATTAAATAATGCATTTCTCTCCCCGATGAGAAGTGTCTTCTGGAGTGCTAAGTGTCCTCCCATATTAATTTGAACTTTCCAGTGTATTCTATTGACCTATCGATTTTATTAAATCAACCATGTTATTCTATTTTGAAATTTGTCTGCTTGTGCAACTTCTCCCTCTTATTCCCCCCAAATATTTCTTCTCTATTTATTATTCCAGATAAAATTTAGGACCACACTGCTAAGCTCCAAAAATAACCACGCTGGAATTTTGGTTGGAATTGGGTTAAATTTTTCAATATGTTTTAGAAGAAGTGACATTTGTATAATTTTAAGTCCTTCTAGGCAACAAACTATCTCTCTATATACACAAGTCTCCTCTGTACTCCACGGGGGTTATATAATAATAATAATTTTTTTTTTTTAGCCAGGGTCTCACTCTGTCACCCAAGCTGGAGTACAGTGACACAATCATGGCTCCCTGCAGTTTCAAACTCCTGGGTTCAAGCAATCCTCCCAGCTCAGCCTCCCATGTAGCTAGGGCTAAAGGCACACACCACCATGCCCAGCTAGTTTTCTTTTTAAATTTTTTTGGTAGAGATGAGTTCTCACTACGTTTCCTAGGCTGATCTCAAACTCCCGGGCTCAAGCAATCCTCTAACCTCGGTTTCCCAAAGTGCTGGGATTACAGGCATGAGCCATTGCGCTTGGCCTTACATGAGCACATACATCTCTCACCAAATTTATTCTTAGATATTTTACTTTGTTTGTTGTTGTTATTGTTGCTTGTGTGGACAGACTCTTTACTTCCATTATAGTACTTTACTGGGGCTACCGAAAATGCTAGTGATTTTTATATATTTATTTGTAATTAGACACTATACGTACTGTCTCATTATTTCCAATAGTTTTAAATTATTTTCGTCTTTCCAGATAGAGGAAATAATCTTCTTGCCTCCCCGATCTGTGTTTCAGAAAGATTATTCACCAGGAAAGATGGGACTGGGAGAGACTGGAGGCACAGATGAGGCCTGAGCTCTAGCCGGCCTGTCAAGCCAAATAGGTTTTCTTTCTCAGAAGCTATGTTCAATTGCGTGAAGTCTCAAAAGTTTCAGATTAATGGGCAAGAATCTGAAAGTACTGCCTTGTGAATTGGCTCTTCGGGTCCTTGAGGTGGAAGGTTACCACGATTTACCCTCTGACACGTGTGGTGGGAAATCAGTAGTGCAGGGTAAAGAATAATAATAATTATTATTATATATAATAATAAAGGCAGCACTAGTGGTGTGCTGGCACCATTCTAATGACTTCACATACATTCTCTATTTATTCATTTATTTATCTATGTCTTCTGCGTCAAGGTAATGACTTAGGCTAGAGTGCAGTGGCACGATCACCGCTCACTGCAGCTTCCATCCCTTCGGCTCAGATGATCCTTCCCCCTCAGCCTCCCGAGTCGCTGGGACCACAGGTGTGGGCCACCACACCTGGCTGATTTTTTAATTTTAATTTTTTGTAGCGATGAGGTCTCGCTATGTTGCTCAGGCTGTTCTCAAACCCCTGGACTCAAGCGATCCTCCAGCCTCAGCCTCCCAAAGTGCTGAGATTATAGGCATGAGCCGCTGTGCCCAGCCCATTCTCTCACTGATTAAATAAGAGAACTCACGGCATTTCTTTGAGGTAGGTACCGCTATTATCCCTGTTTACAGATGGAGAAACAGGCACAGAGCTGTAGAGTGACTTGCCTGAGGCCCTATAGCTCCCAGCTGATAGAGCCAAGATTTGACCCCAATGGCTCCCGAGTCCCTTTCCCAGAGTCACTGCGATGACATGGGTCAGTCCTGTGGGAACTTGCTCTTGACCTGGAACTTCAGAACAGCCTCCAAACCCCAAGTCCAAACTTACAGTAGGACTGGCCTTCTTCTTCTGTGTCTCCTTTGACTCAGTCACCCGGGAGGTCAGGGACCTACCAACGTTTCCAGCCCCAAGACACAGAGCCCGTGGGGCAGAGCCGTCTACACAGGCTGCCAGTACACGATGGAGAGATGACTTGTCAGGGCAGCGTCCAGATGCCGAATTGTGGGACCAGGCCCGGGAGGGGCGCTGGGCGGTTCTGTCGTTTCACTACACTGCGGTGGATGGCGGGCATCTTCTCCCTCTCCGGAAAATTGTTTGTAGTTTCTGGTCCCGACCTCTTGCTCTCTGGCCTGCCAGTTGCGTGGTCGGAGAGGGAGGCCCCTGGCCAGTGCCAGCCTGTCTCTGGGCGGGGTTTCCAGGCCACTAAGGCCACGGGCAGAACCATTCTCACAGAAAAATCTCACAACTCTTCTCAGCGGCCCTGGTCACACCTGCCTAAAATAAGTAGGCACAAAATGCCCCAGGGAGTCAAAGGTGGCTTCATGGGTGCCATGAGGGCATCTCAAAATGAGTTACAGCATCAATTTTGTATTTACAGTAACAATACTAATTCATTCATTTAACACATTTTTTTTTTTTTTGAGTCGGGAGTCTCACTCTGTCCTCCAGGTTGGAGTGCAGTGCAATCTTTCGGCCTCAGCCTCCTGAGTAGCTGGAACTACAGGCATGTGCCACCACACTGGGTTATTTTTTAATTTTTAGAGAGACTAGGTCTCACGCTGTTGTCTATGCTAGTCTCGAACTCCTGGGTTCAAGCAATCCTCCTGCCTGGGCCTCTCAAAGTTATAGAACTACAGGTGTGAGCCATCAGACCCGACCTTTTAACCAATCTTTATCTAGTCCTTAGAATGTGCTGGGAATACAAGGATAAGCAAGACAGACAGCTTCTTGCCCTGCAGGAATTTACATTCTAGGCAACTAAGGAGTAAGCAAACAAGTGGATAAGAATGTCCAATCGTTGGAAAGGCTACAGATGACTATGAACAAAAACACAGGGACAGGAAGTGAGGGGTAGGGAGGGTGACTTAGGAGGAGCAGGCAGGAGGCTTCCCTCATGAGCTGAAGTTAAGTTACATCAGACATTAAGGAGACACACTGGGTGCCGTGGCTCACCCCTGCAATCTTAGGGAGGACAAAGGGGGAGGGTTGCTTGAGCCCAGGAGTCTGAGACCAGCCTGGGCCACATAGTGAGACGGCTACAAAAATTAAAAAGTAAGCTGGGCGCGGTGGCACAGGCCTGTGGTCCCGGCTACTTGGGAGGCTAAGGTGGGAGGATCCCCAGAGCCCAGGAGGTCGAGGCTGTGGTGAGCCGTGATCATGTCACTGCGCTCCAGGCTGGGTGACAGAGTGAGACTCTGACAGGGAGGATGAGGAAGAGGAGGAGGAGGAGGAGGAGGAGAGACAGCAGTGGCTGTGGCGGGGAGAAGCCGAGGGCTGGGCGCTCCAAGAGGGTGCAAAGCCTTGGGGTGGAAGTGGGTGCCAAGACCTGGAGAGGGACGCCCGTGGTGGGCCTGAGGGAGCAGGAAGGAGAGTGGGAGGAGATGAAGGGGCTTGGAGGCCCCGAGGGGGACTTGCGTTTCATCCCAGCCCCAGTGGAAATTCGCTGGAGGGTTCTGAACAGGGAGCCACATGGTCTCATTGATGCATTTAAGGGGTCACTCTGGCTGCCGTGTGGAGAACGGGCTGCAGGGGTCAGGGGACGTCGGGAGACCACCTAGGATCAGCACAGGGACCCCAGGGGGGCCATGATGGCGAGCTGGGTGGAGAGGGAGCCGGGAAAGGCGGAGACTGGTCTTCAGGGAGCAGATTCGGGAGGTGGTGTCCTCTGCCAAGTGTCAGCATTTAGGGCTAAGGAAGCCAGCTATCACAGGTTCCAGCTGGAAGGGAACTCGTCAGCGGTGAGGCTGTTTCTCAAGAAGAGAAATACAGAGGACAGGGCAGGCATTCTGGGGGGAGGAAATAAAAATTTCTTGAATAACAACAGCAATAACGACATTTCACTGAGCGCCGTGCGTGTGGCATCGCCCTGTATGATCTCCATTTGTTTATCAGGAACACGTGAAACGGATTCTGCCATTTCCACTTCCCTTTTTTTTTGTTTTTGCTTTTTGAGTCAAAGTCTCCCTGTGGCCCAGGCTGGAGTGCAGCGGTCGCTCCCGGCCACGGCCGCCTCGACCTGCCGGGCTCCGGCGATCCTTCCGCCTCAGCCCTCCAAGTAGCTGGAGCTACAGGTGTGTGCCATCATGCCTAGCTAATTTTTTGATTTATTGTAGAGATGAGGTCTCGCCAAGTTTCCCTGGCTGCTCTTGAACCCTGGATGCAGGCAAACCCCTGGCCTCCATCTCCCAAAGTGCGGGATTACAGGCTGGCGCCACCATGCTCGGCCATTTCCACTTTTCAAAAGAAAAAGGAATTTTGGAACGGGCAGTGACCCACAGCTTACAGAGACAGGACTAGGACTCAGACCTGAGGCTGCCTGCTCTGTGAAGCCTCCATAATAGCTTTATAAGGAAACCTTTACAACGATCGACTTTTTAAAAACCATTGCTGGGGTACGTGTTTCTACTTCTCAACAGATTCTGATTTCTTAGATAAATTACTGCACATTTCTTGAAAATATCAAAAGCATGGCCAAGAATAAAGAAAATGAATCAAAGTTTCTGTAGGCCGGGCTCCGTAGGTCAGCCTGTAATCACAGCACTTTGGAAGGCTGAGGTGAGTGGACTGCCTGAGCCCACAGGTTGGAGATCAACCCGGTCAACCTGGCGAGACCTCGTTTCTACAATAAAATAAAGACTAGCCAGACATGGTAGCGCGTGTTTGTAGTTCCGGCTACTCGGAAGACTGAGGCAGAAGGATCGCTGGAGCCCAGATGCTGGAGTGACCGGGAGTGTGCGTGCCACTGCACTCCAGCCTGGGCAAAGGAGTGAGTCTCCGACTCAAAAATAAAAAAAGTTTCTATGGATGGCAAAACCTGCCAGTAAGAGATGGACGTTGGACATGCTGGTCATGGGTTTCCCCTCAGAGGGTTGGACCCAGATCCTCAACACACCCTTCAAGACCCTGTCTGGTCAGACTCCCCATACCACCTCCATGAATTTCTAGCCCATCCCCTATGGCCGTCTCCCTCACCCGCTGTCCACTCACCTGGATTTTGTTTCCTTCCCCCAAAGCTCACAGCCCATCCAAACCAGGCTTCTCACTCATTTGTAATCTTCTTCGGTGAACTCCTTCTCATATGTCAGAGCAGAGGTCAAGCATCACCTCCTCTAAGAAGGCTTCTCAGACTTTCCCATTGGGTTGTTTCAGGCCTCAGAGAGTGTTCTCTTCTTCCCTCTCAGCACTGCTCCAAGCTTATAACCCCCACCCATCAGCGTGACTTCTCCCCTTCCCCTTCCCCAGGAGGGAGGGACTGGGAGAGAGGGACTGTGTCCACTGTTGGTCACAGTAGTACTGAGTGGGACGCAGTACTTGGCCAGAGAATGAATCTTGCCTCTTGGCACCTTTGAGCTGCTCTGCCTCTCACCCAGAAGTCCTCGGGGCGATGCCTGGCTGAGACGCAGCCCCGGCCAGCTCTGCGGGGCACTCCTCTCCAGACGAGCCTGAGGGTCTCAACCTGCCAGACCCTTCCTCCCGGGTCATCTGCTTTCCAGGCCTCAGGGCTGCAGCACAGGCCACGATGGCTGCCAGACCCGAGTGGGTGGGCGGGTGCATGGGCGCCCCTGGGCAGGGAGGGGTGGAGAGGCCCTTCAGTGGAGGTGCCTGGGGAAGTGCCTGGGTCTCAGAGTGGAGACAGTCAGAGGGTCCCAGCCAGCTCAACCCTGAATCCAACCTCAAGCTGCAGGCCGTGAGGGAAGAGGCTGGATTAGACCGAGGCCTCCCCTTCTGCCTCCAGCTCTGTTATCCCGGGTGCCTTATAGGACGGCTTCATTTTCAGACGCAAGCTGAGGCCGAGCGGGGAGAGAGGCTCCACTGTCCAAGTATTTGTAAGCGGAGCTATTTTCCCAAGCAAAGCAGAACCAGATGCCACCGCCCTCCAGTGGAGGCTGGGCCTTGGCCCTGGGAGGCCAGTCTGTGGGGTGGTTGGTGGGCGCTGGGCAGGCGTTGCCATGTGGGTCCTGGAGAGCGAGGTGCTGCTTAGATGAGACACGAATGCAGTGGGGAGAGGAAGACGTTACCACATTCGGCAGGCGGTTGTTGCACGTGACAGGCATCTGATGAAATTCTGAGGAGTGAGGTTTTACCTGAGGGCACAAGCTGACCTGATAGCCCGGCTCCGAAGACCCTGTATTTATTGATAATGAAAGTATGCCCAGGGCCAGACTCTCGTGGGTGGAAAACAGGAAATTTGCGGTCCTCAGCAGGGTGTCTGTTGAAATTGAACTGAAATCTCTGCTCAGGAAGAAGGCCCTTGGGACCCCAGGCCCTGGGACACCCCTGGTGGGGTTGGAGGTGGGGATGGGCCTCAGGTCTGAATCTGCTTTCTTGCAGAAACCATGGTACACTAAGTCCCCTACATGTGAACCTTCAAGTTATGAACTTTCAAAGATGTGAACGTGTGTTCACAAGTCCAATCGCAAATGCTAGTTCATGAGTCTGGCGTACATTGTCATATGCGGGAATCCTTTGCAAATGGTTGTGCTTTTACTTACTTTGTACAGCACCGTATAGCATACAGTAGTATAGTCTCTTTATTTCAAGCCCAGGATGTCTGGAGGCAAGCATAAAAGAAGTGGTGATGCCGCTGGTACTGTGTAGCCGATTGTGTTAGTTGGGTACGTAGGGTAACTTTGCTGGACTTACAAACAAATGGGCCTTACGGATATGCTCTTAGAATGGAACGCGCTCATATGTAGGGGACTTACTGTAGATCCAAGAGGAGGCAGGAAAGCCTCTTTCTGGGTGAAGATCTTGAGGGCTGGGTGCTCGCTCCCTTTCTTTTTCTACGTCACATACATGCTGTGTGTAAATGATTTGCTGACCTTTGTCTCAGTTCCTGGGAGGTGACCTCTAAACCCTTGGAATTTCCCAAGTGATAGGAATGTCTTCTGGTGATCCCTGGAACGTCTATGCCAACAGGGTGGTTCGGGATGGGGGCTGGGCACACCAGAAAGACCGAGCATGTGACCAAAGGGTCGGGGGTTCGAGCTACAGGCTATCAGCCCAACCTCTGGGCAGGGGAGGGGGCTGGAGGTTGAGTTCCCCCACATGGCCAGTGATCCAACCAACCATGCCTATGTAACGAGCCACAATAAAAACTCCGGACACTGAGTTCTGGTGAGGTCCTGTGGTTGGCAACGCTCTTTGAGTTTGTCATATTTTGTGCTGGGGGGTATGCATACCCTAGAACAATGGAAGCTTCCCATTCAGAGCCCTCCAGGACTCCACCCTAGGCTTTTCTTCTAGTAATAATGACAGCACTTGACCGTGTTCTTTGGGTTTTTCTATTGAACTACCAAACCTGAGGGAATCAGTGGGAATCTCTGAGTTTGTGGCCAGTTGGTCTGAGTTAAGGTGGCCCTGGGTGAGCTTGAGATCAGGCAGGACTAGTTCCCAAGATGAAGGTCACAAGGCCGGACCTCACTGACAAGATGGGATGCGGTGAGAGACCAAAGCTAGCTGACACCAGCAGAGACCAAGATGGCATCAAAAGCAACCTCTACTTACCCTTTTTGCTTATTATAAAGCATCATCATGCTAAGAGACATTCCCACCGGCGCCTGGTCAGGTCACACTGACCATGGCAATTCCCAGAAATTATCTTATTTTGTTTAAAACGGGGAGCAGCCCTCCATTCCAGGAACTCCCCGCCCCTTTCCCAGAAAAACCATAAATAATCCACCCCTAGCTTAGCATATAATCAAGAAAAAAAGGATGCATACAGCCCACCAGCAGCCCATGTGGGCTGCTTTACCTAGGAAGTCTACTACTTACTTTCGCTTCCTACTTAAGACTCGTGCCTGAATTCTTTCTTGCACGAAGTCAAGAACCCACTTGGCCACTTAGAAAGAGCCCTCTGATTCTGGGATTTGCATCTTGGGGACCCCCAAATTTGCAGCTAATGTCTGAAGTGAGGGAAGTTTTGTGGAGATGTGTAAATTCTGGCCCAACTTGGAATCCATATGGATACAGACAGACACACACAGACACACACAGACCTATTTCCAAAGGGGATTGCACTACAAATTCTGTTTTCTAAGACACTTCTTTCACGTGTCCTATTTCCAAGGATCTGACCTAAACCTGGGTTACCCCGGCAATCCTGCCGGAATGCAAGGATTGCACTTGTTTCCCCAAGTTCGGGACTGGTGGGATGGCCCAGCCTCAGCTTGTCACCCTCTCCAGTCCCACACCCGGCCCTTGTCTAGGATGTCCTCGGAAGGAAGACCTGGCTGGTGGGGCAAGACCGAATGTGAGAGGGAGACCCAGGCCTGGGGCCAGACTCTGGAGCCAGGGGTATGGCCCAGGACGGGGATGTGGAACAGACCAGGACACCAGCGCGGGCCAAGGCAACAACCCCACCCAGGCTCCATCCCACACGGACCTGGGCTCGGGCCGGCCAGCCCTGGAGCAGGAGACCCAGCCTGGGGTCCCAGCCAGCGTCTGGCCCACCCAGGCTCCAGCCCGTCACCCGCTGAGAGTCCACGGCAGCTGTCGGGCCAGCCCTGGCTCCATGCCTGCCAGGCCCTCCACTGTGACCTCTCCTTAGCACAGGGAACTTGGGTGGGGAAGCGAGGGAAGGCAGGCAGAGAGAGGAGGCCCACCACCTCTCCATCACGTGCTGAACCTGCAGCTGACCTTGACGTTCTCCATGCCGGTGGCTCCCAAACTCTTGTGCCTGTCAGAATCCCTGAGGCATCTACTTGGCAAGCATATTCTAGTCGGGCTCAGTGGCTCAGCCTGTAATCCCATGCT